>NW_017180576.1:682951-728812 GCF_001652005.2 Ceratina calcarata
GCAATGTTCTTCCGACGTCTGATTTCTTTTTAAAAAATGCGTTTCTAAAGTGCATCAACTTTTAGGATTGACTGTATAGCCAATACATCCTTAAGTAACAATTAGAACTTCTGCGACATGAAGAAACGAATTTCGTTGTTTTTTTATCGCTTACGAGAGAATTAAAAAACAATCGTTTTCAGTGCTGACATTAAGTGCTGAAAGTACAGTTGTTGCGACGGAACTAGAGCACTTGAGCTGGGGCACACTGTACGATCATCGCGTGATGCAGGTAATGTTCGCGTCGAACCATGTTTCGGTCCAGTTATGACGCAACTTGTTGGCGAAACTCGGATGGTCTGAATGAGAATGAATTGTACGGTAATTATCATCACGCTGAACAAACAACGAGGGCGGACCGTTTAACCGGTATAATTAAAACACGAATTTCCACTCGAGTTAAAAGGGGCGACTGTCGAAGGCACGTCGATGCCATTATCCTAATCTAATTCCGGCATTCTTATTCTTGAGCGCGTTCGATCCTTGTTTAAACAGGAAGCAGCCATTAAGTTAGATCTAGAGGAAATTGCAATTTCCACGTTTTAACGCGGTAAATTTAATTGGATCGATACGCGAACGAACTTGAGAATAAATCGTAGAAATCACTCGTTCATCGTACACCTTCGTCAATCTTCGTAAACTTGGACGGAAACGCGTTAATTCGTTCGAACAAGAGAATGCACTGATTTAATAGTTTCCGTCGTACAAAAAGTGTTTTGAACCGTTAAACGACGAGTGATTATGAGGGATACTTTGATTCAGTTCCTCTCACGATTTCACTTAAATCCGTTGTAAGTAGATGAATGTCAATCTTCAGCCGGACATCGTCTCGTAAGATAAATTGCATCACAATGAAAAGTATCGTTGAAGCTCAGATAAATTAAAGCAAACTGATCCTTTTACGAAAGGGTAAAGGAGAAGGCAATTTCGACTGACCGTCCAACGTTTCTCGGAGCTCTAATTTTTTATTCATAAAATCGTTTTTTGACGAAACTTGCTTTAAATTAAAAAATAGACTGTACGACTGTAATGGCGATCGCCATGAATTAAAGAGAAACAGAAAGGAGTGTTTTATTGAGATACGTGTACACGTAATGCGCGATACCGTAGACAGAAACTTGCTTTCGAGACGACACCGCAACCCCCGATTTCTTACTGATTTTCTCTGCACGAATCTCTTTGCACGAAATTCGCGAAATAGACAGCTGACGGAAGACGTGTTTCTCAGCAGAATTTATAGAGCAAGTAGAAGAAGAAGGTAAAAGGCTTACCTCGTCTATGGTGATATGGTCTGCCGTCTCTTCGAAACATTTTGAATAATGCGATACACCTGCAACAAAGATGACTGCGTTATTGCCCGTGTCCACGATCCATCAACGGATAAAAGTCGACGATGAAAAAGCGACACGCGTCGCATGAACGAAGCCTCGACCCTTTCTGCTCCGTGTTTCGCGTCAATTTCAGTCGGAGGGAAGGAGATCTCGTTTTCAAAGTACGCCGATTTCCCACGCGACGAACCGCGTCTTCGACTTTGCTTTCTCAAACAGTAGCGTCTGGTCACGGGGAAATGGTCGAACGGCAAAAATAGGACTCGGTAGCGAGGAGAGAAAGAGAGAAGGAAAGAACGGCGATATAATAACGTAAAAATGTTTCTGAATCCCTTAGGTCGCCGAGGGAAAGCTGTTACGCTTGGGACACGTTTCTCCTGTATCTGATGTTTCACCACTAGTTTCTGGCTTCGAGAAAAAATCCTTTTACAAACACGAATCGTAATTGGAAAATACACTTTTCGAGATTGTCTGAGACCTTCTATTCAACTACGTGTCATTTTATTTCGTTGTCTATTTTTTTATAAAAACCATTGTTACGGAAGGTGTACGTTTTTCGAGGAGTCACTCCTTCAACACGTTTCCTATTCTATGTTGAACGAATCGCCCCCAGCAGCCGATTGTACGTTTTCACTTGCCGAAACGACGCAGTCTCTGCGCTTAATAGCGTTGTTAAACACCTGCGTCAACCGATGTTCAACGTGTTCTCAGTTTTGCGAATGATTCACTACCGTTCGATAAAAATGTCTATCCATTGTATTTGAATTTGTTGAAAGTCCTATGTTCTCATCATTTTAAGATTTAAGAGGTCATCGAATTTCGAGAACAACGAGTTGGCCCGTTAAAAATGTCAAGAAGAATCCCTTTCATTGAGAAACGTGTTCTCAAACATTTATGCTCGTCCGTTACGCGGTGAACAGATCAGAATTTATGGAGTATAACAACGACATGGGATCCTTCGAGCACAGAGACGTATTATGAAGAAATTTCTGCGCGTCGTCGAAATTCCTCATAATTGGCTTATTGGCAATAAATAATAGCAGCAATTTACGAGTTTCATTTATTTTTATAGTACCGAACTAATGAAGGTACGAGTGAATTCTGAGGGGAAGCGGACTGCGAAATGAACGCGAGTAACGAGGTTCCTATATGTATATGTTTATACGCATCAAAATTAATTAATACGTTTCCATAAATTTCTCATTTATTTAGACGTACACTCAGTACGTACATGACATGCTGGGATTAATGGTTCCAATTAAAATGGATTAACAAGCAAATTGGTGTAGTTTCGTTCCAGATTTTTTTGGACACGTCGAGACGCGTAGTGCACGCCTCGCGACCGTTTATGAGGTTAATTAGCGGTATCGATTAAAATTAGTTCTTCTATAAATACACTTTTCTGTGTAGCACAGCTATCGCTCGCGAGTTTATCGCGCACGCACGGCTCTACCGTTTCCGTTTTGCTTTAATCCGGAGACGTTATGCAAATGTGTTACATGAACAACGTTCCGTTTTCGTTAAATAATAGCAGATCATTGTTTATGAATCGAACTCTTTTAACTCGATGAGTCATTTAATAATTTCTATCTTTGAACGAGAGTTGAATTTGTCAGTTACGTATCGTACGAATATAAATGTTTTTATTCATATTTTTAATAAAAGACCGCTTAACCGTCCTCTGGTGCATCGTGCCATCTGGCTACTAATACGTTTGCCGATATCAGTGAATTAATTCGAGGCAGGAGTCGAATTAATAAATCAAACATTATACGCATCCACCTCGTCCATCAGTGATTCTTGTTTTTTTTTTTTATAAAAGACTGAAAATTGTTTTATGCATCGAGCCCGTCCGACATTCATACTTACCTGTACCAATAAATCGATTTGAAAGAGGAATTGAATTTATTATATTTCTACCAGCGATTTTTATCTCCAATGAAAGATCTCCTAACCGTCGCTTTATACATGGAGGGAGTCACCTGACCGTTAATACTATTCGCCAGTGCCAATTACAAAATTAATTGAAAGAGAAATCAATTTCTTTAAACGCGTGTTCTACGTCAAATTTTATTTCTTGCTCGATATAAAAGTCTCCGTGATCGGCGATATTGTATTTTTTCAACGGCAGACTAATTCGTCGACCAGAACGTCAATTCGCGTAACCGTGACCGTTGAACAGACTCGTGTTGCGGTGTCGACTGGAGTAATTAAAAGACTCAGAATTAGAAGCCGGTCTTAATACCTGCCTGCGAACCGACGCCATCCACTTTTCAAACGATTATACACGGGAAACGACGATCATACTTCACGTAAAACGAGTATCTGTATTACAGAACTCCATCCCTTGTTTCTTCTCTGTCGCAGAAATCCTCTTATTCTCTTTCCATTCCTCCGTATCGTAGAACGTTCGCAGATCGTTAATGTATAAATGCTACGACGAAAACTGGCACTTATACGTTCATATAGTATAAACTGGGACTGAAAGTGAAATTCGAGTGCTTCGTACGTACGTGGTGAGGTCTGGTCATAAAAGAGTCAGGGGCGTTGAACAACTTTTCGACTTGTTCGAGTTCTAGGCAGAAACTCGGGATAAACATCGGTACGTATTGATCGATAAATCTGTTCAGTTGGCGGGATTAATTTTCTGATTGTAAGATTAAACTCGTCGAAGGACATAGAATGTGAGCCGTATATAATGCTTCGAATCACGTTTTCGAGCACGTTTCTAGGCAAACGAGAATCTGTACAGAGTTGTTTACAGTGACTATCTGAAAGAATGTCAACGTCTAAAAATAGTTAAATATCATAGCGCATCATCGGTCGTTCGAGCGAAAATGTTAACGCCTTTATTAAGCTGATGAATGAAACCTGTGGAGAAGAATGTACGGTCTTGACGCGTTCATAAAAAAAATAGTTAATTTTATCGATAAAGTATTTCTGTCCCTTATTGTCTCGACAAAGTTCGACAGATCTGACGCGAACTCAAAATTGTTGTTTTCGTGTTCTAAACTGACCGTACGGATACATAATTTTCGAAACTATTTATGGACGTTACAGAGAGCGAGTATAAAGTAAAGGGTACGAGTGCAAGGGTTAAAGGAGGCGGCCGACTGCGGCTCAGTCGGTCATCTCGTGGGATTCTCATCGAGGCAGAGGTGTGCCCGTAGCCGGTGGAAACCGACGACGAATCGTTAACCGGCCTCCCGGAGACTAAACTTTCATTTAATCATACCTGCCCCAGTTCACGGGCGACCGTCACCTCGCGTGACACAAAGTCCCGACCCAAGATTCTCTCTTCGACCCCCCGACCTCTCTCCTCGGATATTTTAGGTGTTCGCTTCGACGTACGTACACTGCCGTTTAAAAGTTTCTGAACGGTTCTCTACCCGAACTAAATCAATCTAAAAGAATTTAAGTAACAGATCTTATTCGGTTTTGTGTGTCTCGTTTCACACTAGCTCAGAAATTGTACGAGTATCCTAAAAATATATACACACTTTTTAAATAACGTCTGTAGATTCTGTTAAATTTTTAAACTGAAATATATTTTCATGAGCACCGACTTTATGACTATTTAAACCGTGTACACGTTTCTCTGAGACACGTTTTACAACAAACGAGCTCACTTTTCTCGTTGACAACGTTAATAACGGTCGGAGGATAAATTAGAGTCTGAGGAACTTTCGACTCATCAGACGTTCAGTCTGTTTCGTTCATACACTCACAGAGGAAACTCGCGCATTCTTCCTACGTACACGAGTCGGGAAGGGCTGTAATGCAATCTCAACGGTCAGAATTAATGAATCTACGTGAATCGACACGAGACTCGGTTTATGCCCTGCGCGGTTTAAACAGCGTTATAAACAGGAAAGGGAGGTATGCCTGAGGAATTTACCTGATGACGTGCGCGCGCGCGCGCGCCAATAAACCTCAGCATACAGCGGGAACGCGAATGATGAAAAAAGAAGATTGCAAATTATTTCATCAACGCAGACTGGAACGCTCTTTAAAGTGAAAAAACTTAGTTGGTAATTCTAAATGTTGATATTTATTAAACTCGAGAATACAAATAGTAGGAACCTCATTACTCGCGTTCATTTAGTTCTCTTCCCTTCAGAATTCACTCGTACGTTTATTAGTTCGGTACAAATATTTTTTGTTCCACGTTGCTCTTTGCGTTTTAGCGTTCTCTTGTGCATGTACAAAGTCAGTGATTTCATCGAAGGAGTAACGACGAATGAGATCGGAAGACGATATGAAACGAGATAGGTAATGATAAAAATATAAATGAATTTGAAGAAATTTGTCATACGAACTATCATTAACAGATTCCGATCACCTTTAAACACACATTCTATCTGTGTCAACAGATTATTCTACGAACGTCTAAAACCCTTGAACCGATCTGTTTAATCCGCCTAATTAGCCTCATGCTAGATTCACCGAGTGTAAATTCGTAGAGAGCCGTGAAAATTGATCGGAAGAGGATAGGATTTCCGTTAGTTAGGCGGGACAAAAGTTAATTCAAGTAGCCGGTTAAAAGGCTCGTTAAACCGCACGCAACCACGGAATTGCCGCTATCGATTTTCTAATTGATTTGAACTGCCGACACCTGACCGACCCGAGGCGGCGTTATTCTTTTCAACTACTTACATACCCTGTTTCATTTTCCACGATCTAGTTGCTACTTCCTACCTCTCCAGTTACTCCCGACTTCCCTTGTCTAATACGTACTTTATACGTTAATTAACGTCACGGTTCGTGCAATAATTGATAAACCGGTTCAGTGTCAATTCGTCGTGCCATGACTCATTTACGGTTTTTCATTTAATGTTGAACTGCCGTTTCAATAAACTATACAATGGTCGAGATGATAATTGATTCAATGATTGACACAGCAATTGAAAAGCTTGATCTAAGAATTTCTGAAATACATATATGTATTGCTGTTCACTTGGACAGCGTCCAGTAGCCCGTATTACTTTCTCATACGAAACTATGTGTAATATGAACGAAATTACATAGGTATGTAAAATGATGAAATGTAGAATCGTTGTAAATGTTTGTTCTCTGATCCACCGCGAAGCATCGACTGAATGTGACTAAACGCTTGAGGCTATTCATGTGTTCAATCAGAAGCCTGCTATATGTACATCGAACGGCAACGTGTTTTCCAAGTGTAAAGTCGTATCGTCTACTAATTTATAAGGCAAACGGAGTCCATTGAGAACTAGTAAACAAGGATCTTCCACGATTTTTTACACAAGTTCACGTGCATACAAAGCAATTTCTACCCGAGGCTGTTCGAATGACGAACACTGTTAATTTGGCATTAAATTTCCTATAATGGTTCTTACCACGGCGAATCTCCTTTTGGAGAATAGATGGAACATCTCGAAAGTTCAGACTGGAAGGAGGAGAGACCGTCGCCCGTGTGCTTACGCTGTGAATAATGCGAGTTCTAATTGCGATAAAATACGTTCGAAAGCGTGGAACAACAGGTACCTAGCTGCATACATATGTACGTACTGTACATAATGTAGATCCTATCTGAATCCGGGTGTGCGCGTGCATTTCATAAATTTGAATAGTCGGACGCCAGTTCCCGTTCTCCTGCGTTTTAAGGGTGGTGTTTATAAATTTAGAGAAGCTAAAAGGGACCGAACGGCGGTAAGTCGTACCAAAGCTTTCCTTCCAGCTAATGAACGTTGCATGTTATTTATCATTTTTTTTTTCTATTGTGAAACAGAGGAGCTTTTAAAACATTCCTGTTGAGTCGGTACATGCCCATTTGGCAATAGACGACGACAAAAAACGTGACGGTTCACGATAAAAATTTTAGCTTAAACGAAACGGCAGAAGACATTCGTTCGTAGCCGGCAGGTAGTGTTCATAAATTCTCTTTTCTTAATTTCGTTTGTCCCTCTCTAGCGTTTCAGATGTCACGCGTTTCAACTCTTGGCTTTTTACCGTACCTTTCCACGTACAAAAATTTCAACCGTTAGTTACGATGTGAATGTGTAAACAAATAAATAAGTGCAAGAGTCTGAGGATGTTCGAGGGTGGAATTAATTTTCTTTATAAAATAGACCATCGTTTGGTCACGGCATTTACACTGACGTAAGACGCGTATCTGTCAGCTACTGTCTATAAATTCAGAAAAGTTAAAAGGAGTTGGACGATATTCCGGAAGTTTTTATTGTAGATAACGAAAGTTGTCTATTATTATCGTGTCTCTGTCATTTCGAATCGTTATCAATCCTACGTGTCGTGAAACAGAAGATCAAAATTTGTATGTACCAGTTACTGCATATAAATTCACAAGAGCTGAAAAGGACTGAACACTGTATTCCGAAAGTTTTGATCGTAGACGAGGAACGTTGTTTATTATCGTGCCGTATCGTCTCTTATTCAAAATCGTTTCCTATTGTACAATAGGATAGGAGATCTTACAAAAGATCTGTAGTGACATTTGTGAGAAACTTGGCGCTTACTCTCGTAAGAAGGAAGGAGATCGAATTTATATACCTCGGAATTCGACTTTGATGACCTTGTCACCCCTGTGCTTCAGACCTTGGAAGTTCTTCACGATAACGACGAGCGCCATTCTCTGAAATTCTCAATAAAATCGACTGGCGAACAAATTTACTCGTCTCGTTTACCGAACAGACTAGTTTCACTTGGCACCTCGTCTCTCCCGCGAGTCATCGCGGGACCCGCTACAGTTTCCGAAACAACGCTACTGTCCCGAAATCTCTAATCTCGTTAGATCCCGCTGCTTCGGCTCTCGAATTCGAATGAGCTCTGGACGATCCTGGTCGATGGATTCTTTCAACGTCCGCTCGGAGAAAAAGTGAAGCCGCGATACCGGTGTAAAAGTCGCGTAAGAAACAGCGCGACCCGAGCTGAGCGACTGACACACTCGGACTGATTCGCAAGGGGTGTTCGCGCCTTGAACGAACCCCTGCCCTGTACGAGGTATATACGCGAATACGAGTCCTGTACCGACCTACCCGTTCTGCCATCCTGGAAAACCGGCGCACGCGCCCGCTCGCACATGGAAATGTACAGTGCACCCCGTAACTGGTGGTAGCCTCTTCGAAACGTAAAGTCTACTCTCACCACGAACGATAATTAGACTACGTACAAATCGGTCAAATATTCTGAGCCAGGGGTGGCGGGCTCATGGTCCACTTCCTCGACTCCCGCGAGCTACGTCGGACGCTCCGGTCTCTCAGTGCCAGAAGATGAGCCTACCGATGTGGCTGTGTCTCTTTCTCATACCTCCTTACTTCTGCGATGAATAAACGCGGCCTACGAGACGATTCGGGAATCGATATTTGCTCTCAGGTTCGAACGACTGTCCCAGGGAACACGATTTTCTGCACTCTTTGAATCTTGTTTTTCTCCCGATCTAATGTGAAAAAATTCTGAAACAATTCAGAGACGTACTACTAGAGCGAGTAATATTAAAATTTATCCATTCACGATTTGTTCTTAAATAGAAATTCGTAAAGTTTTCGAATTATAACAACGAAATTTAAGCCTCGTATTCTTTTCTCCGAGAACGACGTCATCATACCTCAGTGCTTTGTCGGTGGTGAAAACGATTGACTCGAGAGTGAGAGTTGGAAGCTACAGAAGCCGAAGGCTCACAAACTCGCTACCCCTGTTTGAAGTAGTAAATCCTTGAAGACTTGTGTGCGTGTGTGTGTGTGTGTGTGTTATTGTGACCGAATGTTGTCGGTCACGAGTTAAGTTGTGTTTGCATTTGCACTAATCATAATTGTGAAAAATGTCATAAAATGAAATAGCCGGTGACATGAGATGGTTTGAAACTTATAAAAAGGTTCGTGTAACACTTCTTAATCAGCTAAGCGAATAATTTTCGTTCGTCAAAAGTTCGTATCGATAGAATGGAATGAATTTATCGATGTAATGAAATTGTGCGATGATTTTTTCGCATGAAATGTATGGTACAGTCTCGTCCTATGATCTCTGCGCCACAGTTTGAGGAACAGCCTGTACATAGTGTTACACGTCATCGGTGTACGGTTTCACCCTCTTTGTACCCTCGATCCTGGAGAAATCGGTGACGTATGCCCGCGCGATCGTGACCCACTGCTCGAATATGCATACACACGTGTATAGTATACGTTCCGCACTCGAGCAACGCACCACCACCGGTATACATTACCAACATTTATTAATCAGAAGCAGATACTCGCGTGTGTACTCAGTCACTGGTTTTCCAGATAAAGTTTTCCAATAAGGAACACGAATCCTCTGGCGTGAAAACCTACTTACGCATACCAAGTACTTATAGGCCGAGAAAATAGTCCTTTCATAAATTCAGGTATGAAACGTAGTTGCCTTGTAGAATAGAATAACGTAATTCATTTACTTCGATCTTCGCGACGCTCCCTAAAGGTCGTGCGACTCCTTCAACGAGAACAATGACGAAGCATTCAAATTTCAACTGTCATTAGACATAACACCAACAAAACACTGTGCAGACTTTCAGAAATTTTACGAAGCTATTGAAAAAGTTACATCTCCAATTCTTGAACCGCAAAATTTCAATTTGTTCAAGAACTATAAAGAACTGACAACGACAGAATATTATAATTTTGTATAATTGTTAATACGCATTTTACGAATATTTTAAAGTTTAGATAACAACTACTTGGAGGATATTATTTAGGACACACAATAAAAAGTAATTTTGTGGTCGGATTTTGTCAACATCAATAAAATGCCAAATAATCATACGTAACTCGTTAAATATCCAAGTTAGAAGGATTAGAACTTTTATTTCAAGCATTTTTCGCAATTTTGAAAAAAAAAATTTTTCGTCAGCGTCAATACTTAAGCTATTTATTATTAGCATTATTCTTCCGACGTCTGATTTCTTTTTAATTATAGGAAATGCGTTTTTCTAAGGTACATAAACTTTTCGGATTGACTGTATAGCCAATACATCCTTAGTAAATGTCACAATTTTTACTCGTTTACGTATTTTTCTGTAGTATCGTACGTTGTCTTGAAATTATAGAAAGATAAGGGAGCGAATAAAAGAGAACTTGTGGAACAATGGCTTTACCCAAAGAATCAGTCGTCGAATAAAATGACGCGTATACTTTATTTACCATAACATCTATTTATATAAAAGATCTATAAACAATTTACGAAACGTGTCTAGGCAGGACTTAGTACGTGTACGTATTTGTAGAAGGGCCGTTCGAATATCAATCGGATACCAAATGGGAAATTGGTGAAACGATCGACGTATACGTGAACGGTTTAAGAACGGTCTGTCGATCTCCAATCAGTCTTGCCGTTTACTGGCATTCCACACGTGCCACCTTCGTGCTTGGTCAATACTCGACATACGTATATACCTACCATCTACGTGTATACATACATGCGTGATACGAACGATCAGGGACTGTACACCAACGTTGCTTCGACCTCGAGACTGTACGTATCTCGCGATGCTCAAGGCGTACCCGTCCGTTTAATTAAAAAGTTATCGCGCCCGCAACGATTCAACGCAGCGCGTGTGAAACGACTCGAAAAACCTTCCCCAGCTCGGTGATTCAGACCTCCGATTAAACCCGAATTTAACAATTAAGGACCGACGATTCGCGTATGTAAAACAATCTCCTCGATTAATTGACAATTGCTATTTTTATACTCGATGAGATAACGTTCGAATGAATTTGGCGATTTTAACTAGGGACTGACGGTTCGTACGTAGATATTGAATCACCGTCAACTAACTGTTCACCGTTCAATATACGTTGATTCGTAAGAACGTGAAAAAAGTAAACGCGATAGAGTAGAGGAACGAAGAGAGACGAGGAGCATCGATCGATGTCGCCACTCTCCCATCACTGAGGGTAATCCTCGGTTTTTCATCGTTTCGTATGACCGTTCAAAGGGAATGATTTAAGGATAAACACTTTATTGAATGAAGAACGTATATTTTCCCCCGGAACGATGATAAACGCATTTTCCGCTGGCATCAGAAACGTATAAAAAGCTTGAACGTAGATACGGTAAAACTGACAGAGTACATGAATAACGTTTACGCGATCCCATATACATCAGAGATAAAACTTGTTCGGCCCACGTTTTCCAATAAATACAAGATTTCTACTTTCACGTATACGATACATCGTCAACCGTGTATATCTGCTTCGTGGCTTGTCGTTTTCGCCGTTACGCAAACGTCCGTTATACGACTTTGCCCAGAATCGGCAGGGCCTTCATACGCTCCGCGATGGAATGCACGCTGGACCTGGCCACCTCGAAGTTGTTGTAAATGGAATACAATATCCCGAAGTAGAACAGGTAGATCGAAACTATGTGAACGACGTACATTCTGCAAATGCGAATTCGAAACGATGTAAAGCGCGAGGAAGAAGATTGAAAACCACGAGAAAGAAGTTATGCGTAAAAATGCTAGATACGTACACAGCTTGATGCCTGCGAGCTTTTGGCAGAGTGGACAGATCTTCTTTCATGCAATACTGTCGCGCGCCGAGGATGCTGTTCTTGATGTATTCCGTTAGGTCGACCACCAAGAAGTCGACGGGGAAGAGTTCCTTGTCTTTAGGACTCATCTCGTCCCACATTATCATTACGTTCGTGTTGTGGAAAATCCACTCCCTCGTGGTGAAGAATTGCAACAACTCCAGGCCGACCGTGATCCGTCTCTGAAGCCGAACCATGCTGCAACGGTTCGAATTTCTTTTTGTATTTTCAGACAGTTTCAACAGGATCAGCGAATATTCTATTATGTTGGACGAGAACTATGCTTGTCCTGAATTTCCAAGCTGTTACCAAAAAGATCTAAAGTGATGCTTTTATGGAGAGTTATGAGAATTCTTTCGGAATCGTTTTCGACCAGACTCACAATGTTTTTTGTCGAAATATCAGCATGAGGAGATCGATGAAGTAAGCCGGTATGATGTGAAAGAAGAACAAGATCAGGTTGTGTAGGAATTTGCTTGTGTGTATGTCGCCACCGGGGTACCAGACTTGACCCTCGAAGGGATACTGATAGGCAACTTTCTTCCCTTTACCTAGCACTTCTCCCCAGGTAATCGGCTGCACGCCACTTTGCGAGATGTTGTACACCGGTATGCTCTGTTTCCTGACAAACGAAAACGGGAAACGTTGCTGACAACTTCTTACCAATTACCGAAACCATCCTTAGTTCGACTCTAAAAAATTTCAATACCAAGAGAAATTCTTTTACGTCGAGAATTGTTCGACGTAGACGCGGATTTTGTGCATTTATAACAGAATTAAATGTGCGTGAAAGAAGAACTTTATGAACGAAACATACGTTTGATGCGAAGAAATACACCAAGTATTAAAAGTGAATGCACGCCGTAATGTTAATTAACGATAGATCGACGCGCACGATTGTAGTATACGTTCTTAACGCATTGGGTAAGTATGTCAGCGCGTACCACCGGTGGTACACGTGGCACGGAGCGTGTTATTAATAATTAGAGACGTTCACTAATTTCAAGGAGTGTCCCTTACTTTTCGCCTGTAGCTGTCTTTTGCGCGATGGCGATTAGAGCGTTGATAGCGAGATCGAGCGGTATCACTTCCGCGTGATAGTTGGCGTTGCCGTGCATCGACCTTATGACACCTTTACCTCCCCCGACCAGCACGCCCATAGGCCCGTTCAGATTGTCCACCCATCCCGGCAACGGCTCGACCCAGGATGGAGTCACTGTGCAAACAATAATACTTTTACAAATTCATTTAAACGTGAAAAGGTTGTGAAAGGAACCCCGTGAAGACCGGAAAGGACGAAACAGACAATTACTACTGTATACGAAAAATTGTATCGATTACTGTGTATGCAAAAGGTTTCGCATTAAATTGATTACCGATCGACGGCCTAGCGATGGTACAAGGCAAGTTCGGGTACTCGTCGGCTACCAACTTCTCGGCCAATCTCTTTGAGTAAGTGTAAGTGTTTGGATGAAGGTCCAACAACCTGCGTCCGAAACCGACAAACATATTCAGGTTCATTATTTACGACTTGATTTTACATTGTTCGTCAGGAATGAATTTGAATTACTTAGGGGTGATCAGGTCTAGAGAAGTCTCGTCCATCCATTCGACCAGTCTCATGACGTCATCGGGATCAGCAGGCGGGTCGTAAACTCTTTCGTCGAGCTCTTCTTTGTCCGGATAACAAAACGCTGTGCTCAGATGCACAAACGTTTGTAGTCTCTTCATCCTCTTCGCTATCTCTAACACGGTACGGGTTCCGATCTTTAACAGCATTTTCCGTGGCATTAGTTCTCACGAAGTACGACGAATTTGTCGTGTCTAACAATAATTTATACGGTCAAGAAGAATTACGGTCGTTTATTGTTGGACCACGGATTCATGGCGAGGTGAAGGTAAGTACTCGGAATCGAGAGAAATTTTTTGTTATGTAGAAACGCACCGTGTTCATCTCTATGGCGCTTTTCAACTTGGACTCTAGACGAAGCGTCGCGGCGAAATGAAACATTACGTGAACCTCGTTGAGCAACGTCTCCAGCTGCTCTTCGGTGAGTCCTAAATTCTTCGTGCTAATATCCCCGTTCAAGGGTATCACTTTCTTCATCACCTGAGGTTTCTGCTTCCGTACTCGTTGGAACATCTACTCAAGATCGTTTTCATTCGTTATTTCAAATCAACATTACTCGAGTGAACCGGTCTCTGAACAATTGAACATCGACGAGTCTCACTTCCGTACCTCCGTCGATCGTGGTTGATCATTGAGATTTAATAATTAAAAATATAGATTACTAGAAAAGTGCTTACAGGCAATTTGAACATTTCATCGACGCGAGCGTGCGGATCGCGACCCCTCTTCGGCCGAGCCAGGACGTAAATTTTGTCCAAATCGCTGCAGCTGTAAAGCAGCTTCTCGATCAGTACTTTTCCCATCAAACCAGTCCCGCCGGTTATAAAGATGCACTTTCCTTTGTAAAACGACTGTATCTCGGTTAATTCAGACATCGCTTCGTTTCCTTGTCTACCTGTGGCGATCGCAGAACCTGCCTGATCCTGTTCAAAAGTGTACCAAGTACATCGATTTGATTTTTATGGACAATCCAATTTTCAGTTTAAAGATTGAAGTCTGGATTCAGATTTGTTTTACTGTCCAAGGACAATGACGTCTACTCGGGCATAAATTTTTTAAATCGATTATCATAAATATTTTGCATCGAAATTCCATCGTCGCAACGACAGACCATCTGGTTATGTAACTTTTTAAACCGACTTCTCGTCGAGAACAGAAGCGAGTACCGGTGTTTACATAAAATCCGGTTTACCTTCTGCATTCAGATAGCCGTGATAATTAGTTCATGTCTACGGTGACCGTCTGCACGGATCATCAAGCAAATCTACTTTCTTGCGCCAATTAATTGCGAGCCAAGTCCTCGGAGAAAACAGATTAACGGCGAACTACTCTTTTTCTACAGGGTGTCCCAGAATTAATACTATGCCCGAAAACGGGGAGGAGCCGAGGTGATTTTAAACAATATTTTCCTTTGCAAACAAGTTGTCCGAGGCGTGGTTGACGAGTTATTAACGAAGAACCGAGATCAATCAGAGCGCTCGTATAGCGGACGCACAGGCTAGCGTTCATTTTCCACGCAGACCCACAATCCATTGTCATAATTTTACAAACGAGATCGATTGGCTCGTGGTAAGAGGTATTACAAAAAAATAGGACTTGCGAGCAAAAGGCAGAACGAAATCTGAACACTTAAACGGTCCCACTTTCCATTTTACAACCGAGCAACCTTTGACGTTTTTTTATTCAGTCGCAAATTCGACTACGTCGTAAATGGGAAATGAGATTCATAAATGTAGCACGGATGAAACACGTCGAATTTTGCAACATGCAAAGTTCGGTCGGGAACTTTCCATTTTATAACCGAATTCGATTCGAGTCGTTGCAAAATCCAGTACATCGGTAACGATACACTGAAATTTTCCCTTGTTCCGCGTTCGAGACCGTGTCGTAACTCGAGAACACATGGGTGAAAGGGAAAGAAAGATCCTGAGGTAACGACTGATCGAAACGATAAATGCGTGTAGTTCACTGGTACACTGCTGCTTACAGTCAGGGTGACCATACGTCTTTTACGTAAGAGGATGGTCCTCGCCATGTAGAGAAAACAGTGAACAGCTGACAGAGACGCGAGATCGTACCAGGCACATTCATAGGACGAATCAATAAGAATTTTTGTCTGAAACTATTCAATTATTTCTTATTGAAGGAATTGAAAAGAATGCATGACGCTATTGTTATCTTTTTAAATTTAAAGAACGCATTAATTCGGTGAGATCGAGCAGATGTAAAATTCCATACAAAACTTCTAATAAACCAACAAGATAATTAATTGCTTTATAATAACTTTCTGCATATGGTGGCTGTCCTAAATTCACGTGTCTGTTCTTTACGCTGGTCATTCTTCTAAAATGATTGTCATCGTGAAATTACGAAACCCGTACAAGAGAAAAGAATATAAAAAGCACTGCCAGAGAGAAAACGTTTTCGAAAAGTAGAACTAGATGTTTTTTTGTTTTAACGTTAACGTCAGTATAAAAGTCTTGTTCGTTGTTCGAGCAAATTTTAACAGGAATTTTTTCATTTTTCTCCAGCGAACTTTCTCAAACAGTGTTTTTGCCATAGATATTTCATAACGCGCGTTCTTACCTGCCCGTGTGAACCTTAGCAAACTCCGTCTGTTTGGGCAAAGTCCAAGGAAGGTACAAAATTCAATCGACACGTCTGGGTATTCGAACGTAGTCGAATAACTGACACCGTCCAGTTGAAATTTCACGATCGAATTTTTCGACGATCGATTTGAAATAATAGATCTTCAATCGATGATTGAACCACTTGCATCCCATTAAATATTCTAATCGAAATTAAGGATGTATTTTTTTTTTTAATTCAATCTTCGGTCAATTATTTGTTTACAGAAGACGAGTTTGTTCATTGATCCAGTTGCCAAAATGATACTTTTTACTAGTTTACAGTTACGATTAGATTGATTTCCTTGAAGAAAATAAAATGCGTCCCAATAATTCCTCACTAAGAAATATGAATTCAGTTTCAGAGACGCGCGGTGGAAATGCACGAATGTGCTAACGCTTTAAGAGTATTTACGTACACCTACTTTCACTGTCAAGTACGCGAAACACAATTATTATGTCATAACTTGATTGCAAGTGCTTCACGCCAGTGCGTGGCCGTCCAACACCAGGAACTCGGTACTCCGTATGCATTTATGAACAGAACAGTCTTAAGCGTGTCGTTTTCCTGACTAATATACCCTTTGCGTGTATGCCTAATTGATAGAACGAAATTGACAGATAATGCGGTAGAACAAGCCGTTCGGTTTTACACTTTTTCATCTGGAAACTTCTCATACGATTGTACATTCATGTAAATTTACATACATTTTTACTCAACATTGGACACTTGTGGCGTCCATGTACAAATATTTAACTTTTATAATATAAACTTTTTCTTATTCTTGATAATAAATTTTGAATCGTAACAGCAGATATTCACATTCGTAATAAAATCTCACCACTAACCAAAATTTCGGATATCATGTGAATTATAAAAAAGTGGTTGAATTTGCAGAAATGATAAAAGCTGCGAGTAAGGTATTGAAAGAATTCAGAGTGTAAAAGTAATCGAATGAGACGCGAGTTTTTCGCAGGAACAAAACGTTTCATACATACAATGATGAAAATCTCTTCTAGGCCTTGTGTTTTATGTAAAGTATATTATGTAAAGTATGTAGAATAAAGAAGAAAAAGGAGATGACAAAAAGATACTTGCACAGTCAACAGTCACAGGCTATGTATAAAATTGGTTTTTTCGTAGAAAAAGAGTCATGGCTGAATTGTTCTAGGCGCATGGTTGATCTTTTCCAAAGAATGTGTATAGTGGGCAAAAAAGTTGATTACCGAGCAAAGAGGAAACGAGTTTTATGATCCAAGTCAGTATAAGTCAACAGTGTCGAAGATCCAATGATATCAATATTCTATTAAGAATATACTATAAATTTTCTAAAAAAAATAGTAATAAACAAATTGAATTTCTTTGCGTATTATACTTGCATACTTATTTATGACAATGAAATGAATTTCTTCTCAGATCCAACTTCTCTTCGATACATCGATGGAAAGACTGAATTTTGTGCTACCTCTGCAGCTGGTCCCGCCAGGCGTCTGAGACGGTACGATCGGAGATTTGTCAGGGCACGGAAATCGCCGTTTCAAGCGGACGCATCAGGACGTCGTAGAAAAGTAACTGAGCAAGTACAATATTTATGATAGCTAGGCACGCGAGTGGTCAGGTCTTATGTAAGCCCTCGGATACGTATTATGTCAGGAGAAATTACCGCGCATGTCGCGATCTCCGTTTTACCGTTAGTACTGACATAAAACAATTACAAAACAATTTGAAACGGTGTTCAATCGTAACTAACAGTTCAGTTACACCTTGTCACGGATTAGGGACAGCAATCTGATTAGAAAGCGTTCGAACAGTCCGAAATTACAATAATAGCTATTCGCTACCAGGCTGCGGGTTTTTTTTCCGGAACAAGACGTTCAGGGTATCAATTAATTAAACGCACCTTACACGGACATTTCTCTTATCGTTTAAATATCGCAATATTGTATCTTATCTTAACATTTCGTGTACTTTTTATGCATGAATTCTTTATTTCATCTGCAGACGCGATTTCCATAATCTATAGAAATACGTACAAATCTATAAACTCGTCGAATATCTGTTTCAAGTGTGCACGACACATACTTGATTTAATGATGAACTTTTAATTACTGACTGCGTATACATCTATATTTCTGTCATTGTAATTGATCTGTTAATGATCGATCGATTAATTATTATTGTAAAAAGAAAAGTAGCTACGACCAGTTCTATACCTGCCGTCACGAGATTCCATAGTGCGCAAAGACCAGTTTTCGGTCAATGTGTCTCTTTTTCTCTAATGCTTTCCATATTTTCGACACTTTGTCAGATCTACGTATTCAGTTACTCCACTACCTCCAAACTGCGCGAAACTGGTATATGGCTCTCGTGACAGCAGGAATAAGATCCAATGGTATTTCGGAAATAACTCTATATTTATTAGATACTTTGTCGAAAAATTGAATAAGATGGTAAGAGTTACTGAAACTCATTTCCCGGTAAATTAATGGAAAATTCAAACGTTTTATTTTCGTTCTAACAAGTTTTTCCGGGCGACCGTTTACTACGCAAAGATCGTTACACAAAGAATGTTTCTCGCTGCGTGAAACATGCAGAATCATTCTTCATTTTTAATGAGCAGATAGTGACACATAAGTTGAACAATTATGAAAGAGATCGAAGCCACAGTTGAAATCGTACGAGACTCTAGATATGTTTATTCCGTTATTTTTGTGAAATCAATTGTCGGCCTACACCGGTTGCACACTCCCACAAAACGTCAAAACGATGCGAAGAAAATTGCGTTAATCAGTAGGTCACGGATCTAATGCGTTTAGACCAAAATATAAGCGTGCAACGTATCAGGTCGCTGGATATAAAACGTCGTTCTGCATTTTTCATTTGAAAGTCATCTATCATGCTCTCTCTACTCGTCGTCTATCATGTTCTTTCTAGTCATTCCAATCGTCGAGTTCTAAGAATCGAGTGAAACGTGAGATGATTCGATTGAAAATACATCGCATCGTCAATGAAACTTGCGATAAACATGTTGGAACATTATTAAAAGATATTCTAACGTAATTAGTCCATGAGACGCTACGCTAATTAAGAAGAATTCTTGTAAACATCATCTATATTTCTATAACTCTATGTGGATTTGATGTGTCCATCGAAAAATTGAATCTACACCAAGTATAAAGTATCCACGTACCGTGGAGAAGTACTAGAGATAATTTGCATAAAAATTGTAGTCTGATCATGATGTGTATTAAGAAAGTAAATAAATCTGAGCTTTCGGACTGGCATTACAAATAATTGATTTTTCGTAAAAATGACGCGATCTATCTATCTATACTTCAAGTGAATAAATCTGATCTCATTTTTTAAACTCACATTAGAAATAATAAATTTACGATCTACTCACCGTGTGTCTGTAGTGAACAAATGAATGAACAAGTGCCTCTACTTAAACTCGAAAAATAATAAAATCCCCTGATTTTTTCGGCAGTGATATAAGGCTCGATAAAAGTCAGTTCGGAGGCGAACCAATTGTTGAAGAAGTTGAACAGCTCGTAACGGAAGTGTTGCGTGAACCACTGGTTTGAACTCACTGAGCTTGAACGTAGAGTCGTGGCTAAACTTCATCTCCCTCTTTCTCCCCACCTACCACTCCCACGATGACCAGTTACACTTTTTCTTTTCTCTCTTTATTCTTCCACGCGGAGCTTAACGAGGTGTATAACGCTTTCTTGAGAGCGTTGTTTACTTGAAAATTTTCCATGGTCGCTTTTCTTATTACAATTGCCTTCATCCTTACTTTCATGGAGATCATAAAAAAATACGAATGATGCGACGAAAAAGACTGTTTAATATTTATAAGTTAACTTTTTAAACGTTAATTGCTTTAAACGATTTGAACCGCGTAAGAAAATCAGAGCGATTTAAAAACTGATCACTGACATTTGTTACGAGGTGCAGAATTCTGCGATTTTTTATCTGATCCTGCGACTGTAAACCTTCGCAGCTCGTTCTAACGTTTACCGATTTCCTACATGTGCGTACATGATTAATAGACTGTGGATTTTACGCATTTGTGAGACAATGAAATTTATTTGTGCAACTAAAGTAAAAGGAGTTCAGTTCGATCAATATAAATTAGTCATTATAGAAGTTGAACAAACTTTTACTTCCTTTGCTACGATGTCGAGTAGTAGAAATTATCTTCACTACTTTCTTTCTCATACATAACGTAATAAACTGATCTGTGCTCTGATTCTGAAACGAAACGTGAGAACAAATCATAGCTGTACCGTACTAACTGCATATGAAATACTTTCTTTCTTGTTACAATATTAACTTTTATCGCATCGCGTGAATCGTTTTTTTTCCATATGCTACCCGTTACTTCGTGTCACTTTTTGTTCACGCGAAATTGTTTTACAATTTCGTTATTTGAATGAACCAATTGAAATTGCGCGTATTTGCGTAGCTCATCTTTTTACAACCGCTGACCAAACACTCTTGAGTGTGCAATGCAATAAACGATAAATGCGAGGAACATTAGTGATTTGGCACGGACTCGAATTCATTGCCTCTCGCCATTTTCGTAATAATAATAAATTTTTAACAACGTTCGCAAAATATTTCGTTGCTTGCGTTTACAATACGTTCGTGCATGTGTATTTAAAATGTGGAGTGCAATAGCTACAGGAAAGGGAGACGCGCGAGCGCAATAAAAGTTACTTTCTCTCAGCATTACATTAATGTACACGCGTGTGAGTTGATAGCGTAGTGGAGCCTTATGAGCAGAAGAGAGAAACTCTTCAATTACACAAAAATTTATTTCGAAACTAAATCTATCACTACCGTTCCGACTGACTGACGTACGGCTGACTTCCGTGCATTTTTAATTCTCTTTTCAAGTTTATGATTAAAATGATATAAAAATGTGTCGTCATTTTATGGTGAAAGTCGTTTGATTATTAATTCATTTAGAAACAAATTGACTATTGTCTGTGTTAAACAGCATGTGAAACGGTCCTTTTAACCGAGAACGAAGCGTCAGCAGATTTAGTCGGTTTAGTGTTAAGATGTGAATGAGGTTCCTCATAAACCAAACTGATTCGATAAGTGTGCTGTAACATAACGTATGAAGTAGATCATCGAAAGCGCAGTTACACAGATTAACATCAATGCCCACAGTAATTAACACAACGTTCCTCGCCTCACTGCAAGCTGCAACATTTTCGTCGGACTCTAATCATTAGAAATGTTACACTAGAGTCTAATGTAACATTTCCGACGATGCCATTAGGTACCCAACGATTGCGAACCTGTGTGAGAATTGCCTAAACCCGCGCAGAGGTAAAGTGTACAAGAAGTTCGTCGATTCCTTTTACTCAATATTTATTCTCCACAAAGTATCGTTGCTCCAGGTATGTTAAAAATTGCCATTGCATAAGTAAACGCGTTACGTAAACTCGATGCACATTACACTTCGTTGCACTATCGCCCTTTCCTACAGTACGTATGGTCGGTTGGAAGACAAAACGCAATAATTCAACTGAGAACGTACTGACTCGACCGACTGCTGAAGAACGTAGCGATTCGGCGAGCGCTGGTTTCCTGTATCACCTGATAAACTACGTTGCTTAGTTTCATAAGTTTTGAACGTGCTGCTGGCTTGAAATCGTGTTAGAAAAAGGCGCTTACGAATTATAACGTTCCACAGCGTTTGAGCGAGTCGGTACGTTCCTCAGCGTTCGGTAAGTCTCTTTCTCCTTGATTTCTGTCCACCAAGTATTCATTGAGCTAAACAATCACTGACGTGAATGATGTGAACGTTGAACTTCCTTCGACTTCATATTTCACGCTGCATCTCTTTGAGCGGTGATTTCCGAGGAGGAATTATGTAAAATGACGTTCAATATTGACGCTTTTGTTGGCTATTCAATATTTATGTTAGCTCAACACGATTTATTTAGTGATAATTTATGCGTTTCCATGATGTTTTTATTGTATACTTCCATTGGAAACGAATTTCGTTAACGGCTCGAAAATGTTGCAAGCATTGACACTATCGGGACCTGTTAAGGGATCGATTTTTTTCGCAGAAAATGTTCTCTGGACAATTAAACATCATGTGCAAATATTCAGAACTCGACGTTGCATGTGAAAAATGGAACATCGTTTCTATATAGTTTCGTCACTTTTATGCACTAGGAATTGTCGGGAAGCATGTTTTTCTTAAAATAGAATTTTTCAAAACGATTTTCTCCATCTCTACGTAGCTCTGTCATTTTTAGTCGGATTGAAATTTTGAAATTTATATTATGCTTCTACCATAATCTATTCTAGTGGACACAGGATGTTTTCGATATTTAAAATCTTCGCTCCACTGTTATAATGTTTCGTCGAAAAAAATTTCTATCACAAAAACGTTGCTGAAGAATGCACCTACATTGGTCAGGCCAAAAACCATTGAATCTTTTTAAATCTTGTTATTTGATTTTTTGGCAATTTGTGGATAACGTCGGCGCTCTACCTTATCTAGTCCGCAGAGAATGGTGTCCTGAACATCCGTGGGTTCTTCTTTCGTCGTAAACAATGTAGACAGATCATTTCTCTTTCAAAAAGTGAACGATCGAAATGTCTTCGCAAACAGGGCCGATGGTCGAGGAATTGGCGAAGGACTATGCCAATTACTTGAAACTAGACTTGTCTAGTCGAGTATGTACTATCTTCCTTCGCACGTAACCTCCACGACCTTTACTACTGTCAAAATATGCTTTTTTTCATAATCAAACTTAATTTTTAAGAACGTGAAAAAAACCCTCGATGTATAGAATAATTTCACCTCGTCAAGTGTTATAAAAAAAAATGAACATATTAAATATTTTAGATGCGTGCTATTCACTTTTTTACGTTTATAAATTTCTTGTAAATGTATAATAAACATCTGCGTTCGTTCCAATTTTTAGCAGTAGGAATTTAATCGCAATGTAAAACCTGTGGTGCTATTTTTACAGACGAAAAATTTCCTTAACATGATAGAGGACGTAATGATGCGCTTAGAAGAATTTCAATCGATCATCGAAATGGTAACCGATCGAATTATAATCGAACGAAATGTGTACTATGATTAATATGTCTAACAATCGAAGGTACGATCCGAAAGTAGCCAATGCATGGAGGAGCACGTTCCCAGGTTGCGAGACATGCAACAGGAAATCGTCGACCTCGGCAAACGGATGGACGCTTTGGAACATGTTATAGCGATGGTCAATGTGAATTTAACTACTTTAGAAGCGGCAGTTGACAATGCCGAGGCTGAATTAGGAATATCCGATAGTAGATTGTTCGGAATTTTGAATCCTTTATCCTTCTTTGTAAGTTGACAACTACGTATGTTTCAATGATAGCCAAATCTCATTATTAGACTGCGTATCTTATGGATTTATAGAAAAATTGAAATGAAAAATATTACGATTTCATTCTCTGTATTGGCATTACAAATGATTTGTTTTGCATGAAGATCCGCAGTCTTATTTATATGAACTATACGTCGTGTCAGAGTCGCATTAAACGCGTGTACAGATATCAAAATTTGGACACCATCTGTACATTACACATCCAATATGATGTACTGTGAGGAGAATAACTTGAATTCTATTATAACGTTACAGAAGAAGACTCAGGAACCCGTGCTACCAAACAGATTGCCAATATACGAACCTCCGACAATTTATAGAACGAGCGATTATTTTAAAAGTGAATAAAAAGATTGTTTTATTATATATGGAGAAGCACGTTTATTATTGTCAGAATACTATGTTCGACTGACTGAATAATTCGAACGAAAGGGAAGGGTCGCTATTTATCTATGCTTATTCGATTAATTTTACTAGGTATTAACATGCGGGTAGGGTGCAGGTTTTTAACTGCGCTTTTTTTTCGCCTAACAAACAGCTTCCGCCTATGCAATGCCTCCATCTCGTTAATTTTCCAACTCCACAAGTTACGCTACACTTCGACCAATTTCCCCACTGATCCCATACTTTTGCCCCTTGTCGATTCGTTCTGTCGTTCTTGTCTGTCATTAAGAAAAAGAAATACCAAGTGGTTTTTTCAATTAAAATGTTTTACCAGATGTTCAGCCTTGATAACTTTAAAATTAACACTTCTCAGCATATAACGATTTTTAATTTAGATTTAGAGAAGCGCGTGAAATCTGAATTAAAATCCCGTGTCTTGAGTTTCCAAAAAATGTGGTCAATCACACAGACGAAAGTAAATTGCGAAAATGCTACGCTGACCGGGATCGTGAGAACGATTTAAATTTGAATAAAACTGGATCGAGATAGAATCGAATTTATTACTTGTACTCTTTTTCCAGTCCTTCTTAATTTTAATAACGTCATGATTCCCAACGGTTGATACGTGCGAGCTATCCTTTTGAATATCTGCTAGTTTCGCTATAGGAAACGATTCCTCGTAAGAAGCTATCATGCTGTTATTTAACAGAGTATTACAGTTCGAGACTGCTAGACGATCCATGATAAAAAACAGAATTATCAGCGATTTGATACAAGATTTCGTGAACCTATACGGTATCATTTTAACTTTTGACAACAGTAACGATTTCACATCTTTTATGGTAACTGAGATTTGTCCATCACCTAATGAAACAATTTAATTTTTTATCTTTGCTCTCGCGTGTTCCTCTTTTCAAATTAAAATTTTATTAGAATGATTCACGATTTATCACGTGATATATAATATACGGCGCTATGATCGAAATTCCTCAAACCCACTGCACGCGTATAGGGGATCGAAATGCGCGGCTGCAATTCCCCAGACACTAGAGCGAGGGTCTCATTGGTGAATGGGAAAAATGAAATGGTAACCCAAACCGCGTCGTCGTACGGCGGAAGCGATATCTAGAAAAGGAAAAGTCGCAGGACGTTAAGCGAAACGCAATAAAACGAGCCTTTTGCCTTCTACATGGATTCCTTGGTACACAGCTTGTGGCTGTGATTCGTGTGGTGGATTCGTGTCCAAGTCCAAGAGTGTAGAAAGACAAGTTCGAAATACCGAGGAAGAGTTCCTATCGTCGTCGCGTATACGTGCGGTTATGTTCGCCAGTTTGTTCGTTTGAAATATATACGTTCGCGAGCCGCGGCGGCGGGTACCAAGGAATTTTGTAAATGACTTGGCAGAACGCGACACTATTTTTATATATCCACCACGTCACCCAGCTGGACGGGAACAGACGTTTTAATGGTAAAATATGTGTTTATCGCAACTTTTAATCTCATAATCGGTGCGAAACAATGTCAGAAAGGAAAGTGGAGGATACGGAAATCCTGCGAAAGCGGTACACAAACGATGCCAGTCTCGAACCCGACATCATCGACGTATCTGCCATCGATTTCGACGACGCCGATACTTGGTAAATCTTTGCTCGTTTCATTTCTTCACGATGACAGAATTCACTGTACAGGCACATGTAGTTTATACGAACGATTGATCGGGTGATTTAAGATTGAATGAAGAGAAGTGTTTGTATTTTCGTTTTTGATAGGTTGTACGTACCACCACAGGGATACCGATTCGAATCCACGGTTCAAGATTTGTACACCTGGTTAAGGACTGAACCGGAGCTGTTCTTGTCAGGTACGCTGATGTTTATACGTGTACAAATTCTACTGCGAGTTTGCAATCAGTTGAATCGAGTCTACAAATGAAAGTCTTTTAATTATCGACTCCTAACAGATTCGGTTCATAGAGGATCTGTACTAGAACTGATCAAACTCGTGGAGGAATCCAAACGTTTTATTTCGCATAAGAATCTGCAGTCTGATTAAAATGACGTAATAACTGCAAATCTGTAAATTTTATGTTTTGTTCAGTCAACAAAAAACCGATCGATTCGAGGACTTTTACGAGAACCAAAAAGCGGTCCAGCAAATGTAGTTTCGAATCTATTTTGGAATCTTTATCTTCGCCCATATCGAACACATGGAGAACATTTTCAAACGTAGAAGAAGACGTAAGTCGATGTACCTTTACGATCTATACATATCGGTAGCGGTCAATTATGTCGTTTTCTTCGAACGTACGTTTACCTGAGACACCTGTGAACCAGTCTGTATGTCTCAAAGTTCCATCTTGTCACGACAGAATTTGGCTACCGCTGCTTACCTGAAACAGAGCCTGATTTTTTTCTCTTGCAGTTAGGTAAATATTCGAACGTCCCTACTGCCAGCAAAGAAGAAACCGTGCCCGCTATGTTGAGAACGGCAGCCGTCTCGAACGCCAGCTTCCTAATCGAGGAGTCGACGGCGGCGACGACGTCGGGCCAAGAGAGCATGGAAGTATTTTTGAACATGTCTCATTCGAAGGGAATGGACTCGTTCATCAATTCGATGGAACCTGGATTCAGCGATCCGTTAATGAACGTTTCGCAGCCGTCGATCTTGTACTCGTCCATCACCTCGATGAGCAGAGAGGAAGACGCGGGCTCGACGGTATCGCCCAACCAGATTACCGACAACCACGAGGACGCCGAGACCTCGTACACGAACGAGCAAGACAATAACGACAGGACGTTCACGAACAAGGAGTTGACCGACACTTATGACGCGGACACAACGGTCGTGCCGGTAAATAAATTTAGTACGATCAACTTGTCTTCCACGTTCGTACAAAATGACGACGACGCGAATCCGTTGAAGAATGCACGCGCTACGGACACTACGTACTGTTCGACGAATGTCGAGAGAGGCGACGACGGTGTTTCTCCGTTCCTGAATGACACGAAGACTGACGAGTTAAAGAACGTCGAACCTTCCTCTCAGAACGATGATCTGAATGCTACGTTTAAATTGCCTATGCCACCTACCAGCAAGCCTAAGACCGTGGTGGAAGCGCTCAACTCCACTTTCAGGGCCAACAAGCATTTAGAATCGTCGCGTGTTCACGACATGGACCTGAATTCGACCTTCAAAATGCCGACGTTGTTGAGAAAGGAGCTGTTGTCGGAAATTTACAAGAACCGAGATCATAGACTGAACTGTACGTACGACCAAGACGAGAAGCCTGAGAAGAAAACTGCCAACGACACGTTTGACGTGACGTCTAACGAGAACATTCCCGTGGATAAGAAATACAGCACATATAAAAAAGGGTCGCCGGTGAGAGCCAGACCGAGGACCGAGGACGAGGCTGGAGCCTGTACTCGAGACACGCCGGACAAGAGGTACTACACCTTCACAAAGAGAGCCGGTAGCCAAGGAAAGATCGTGGGAGAGAATACGGGGTCGTTGGACAACGTGGACGCTATGTTCGTGAAGCCGCTTCCGAAGCGGAAACAGCACATACCGCGGATGCTGTCGAAGTTGCCGCAATTCCTCCAAAAGTCGAACCCGAACCTGGTATCGAACTCGCTGCGGCCGGTCAGCAGTTTAGGATACGCGAAAGGCTCGCAACCGAACGTCAGGGACGTCGAGAAGGTTCTGGCGAGCAAGTTGTATCTGGGGAAGATGAGGAGCGGTTCCGAGCAACGTCTCGTGGAGTTGAACAAAGGAGTGGGCGATCAGATTTTGAGCGTCGGCGGATCCACGGAGAGCATCGAGAGCACGCAGAGTGCCCATAGCGCGCCTGATTTGGACGACCGCCTCAGCACGTGCTCGGACTGCAGTCACAGTTCATACACGACCCAGCCGATGAACGTCGAGCAACTGCAACAAGTGATCAGGATGCAGGAAGAAAGTGAGTAGACGGTCGTGACGGTATCGATACCATTTTCACGCACTGACACGAAATGTAACATTTCACATGACGTTCCGTGTGTGACTAGGTTTGAATCAGGACGCGCCGCTTCGGCCCAGGCGAGTTTTAGAGAACACTTGGCCCGAGACGAGGAAAGATTTACCGTCTCCCATATCGAAGAACGGCATCGATAGTTCCGACAGAGTTTCACCGTTGAGTATGGACTACGATTTTCAAACGAGCTCTCCCATAATAAGTCCCACTAGATCTAGTCAGTCGATAAACGCTGATGGTAAGTGTACTACATCGCTTTCTGAGAGTTCGCCTTTGACTCGATTCATATTGGAAGAGACTAACGGGCGCGAAATCTTTTGCAATAGGTCAGGCGAACATTGTATTAAATCAGCGGAACGAGGCGGACGTGACGAGAAACATTGAAGTGAGTTTCTTCGATCCACTTAATACGATTAAAAATGACAAAATGTATATACGTCGTTTACTGTGTCGTCGTACAGATTTTCAACAAGCCAGCAACGAAACTCGAGAATAAGACGAAACTGCGACAACCGACGAATTGGAATGCTGGAAACAGGGCTTCGAGTGGTATTCCTAGACCGCCGTCTCGCATACCGGCGCCCCGATTCTCCAGGCCGGCCGCGAGGAACACCCAAGGTGATGTAAAAAGAGGGTACACGTGAAATTGAAGGTAACGCCGCCGATGTTCGAAGCGAACTCTGCGCGCCTTCTTTTACATACCGTTACACAATTTGATCTGTATCCATGTCGGAATTTGTATAAAACGAACTGTTCATAAGTTATGGGGGATGAGGAGGTCATCATTTCGAGCACGATGAAAACTCAGTATTATTAAATTCTCGATGATAATAAAAACGAATTTACTCGCATCACGTTCTCGATCTTCTCGGGATCTGTCGACGCTTGTACGTAAAAACGATGAGTTTTGTTTAAACGAATGACAAATGAATTATTCGTCGCACGAATGGTTTTTGTTTCGAAACTTTGTACATTAACAAGTTCGCTCGAACACTATTTATTCTGTTTAGTCCAGCGACGTTTTAAACCAAAAATTCTCTTACTTTTTCGATTATTATTTATGTTTTATTTAGAGATTCGACTGGAATTGACTGTCTCGATGATCCATTGCGAGCGACGCAACAATGTGTTTGACGCGAGTCGCGGCACGATCCTCGTCACATTTGTAGATGTACAAATGTAACGAGGATCGTGCCGCGACTCGCGTCTAATAAATATTTGTAGATATATAGAAGAATAACGATTGCACATTCTTTCGTTGACGTACAGAGTTCCCCTCGGGTGTGCGTCAGCGAAAGAGTATGAGCATCGCGCAGGTGTTCCATCGATGGGATTAATAACTTGCCGAAATGTATCCTGTATAATTAGCAAGAGTTAGCGAGAAGCTATTTTTGAGAAGCTATTTTTATAAAAATGATAAATGACTGATGCAAACAGTGTTCGATCTAGGACAAATATTTACAGACGTAAAACTGACATTCCGTATAAGAAGAGATTACAAAAAATGGATAGGTTTAAGATCGAGGAAGTACCGAGACAATTTTCAAATTGTACGTGTCGCCCGTAGTTACGAACGTAGGATTATTTAGCGTTTCTTTACATTCTAAACGGCCTGTAAACGAAATCGGGTAGACAGCGTGGCACGTTGTTAATCCTATCGCACGTGTATATTTTTAATATGATAAACTATAAAATAACTTCCCGCTGAACTGTAACGATTATATTTTTAATTATACGATTTTTGTCGATCGACACTGAAAATCTCCCGAACGATTTTAACCGTACGATATCGAGTGCTTTTGTCACTTTTATATATATATATATCGAACTGTAAAAAAAGAGAAAAATGCAGACTTAACAATTATTTGCATATCGGAAGAATAAAGCTGATGTCAATTGTGTGTAAGTTTCTGATAGGTCGTATACATTATTTACGCGTCCGAAATGAGAACACAAACTGACGATTCGAGGAAAGTTCACGGTTCACCGAGAGGTTCGGTGAACATTTAAAGAGATAGTATAACCGTTCCACAGCCTTCCATTAAGCGTTAACAAATATTAGCGATTCAAAGGTAGTTTTTAAACGAAAGACTGGAACACCCATTGTGAAACGTTCATGTACATGCGTGGTAGACTCTTCGAATTCTTTGATATTTGATTCTTAAATTGTTCGAAACGACCATCGTTCTACATTCTACGTCGTAAAATAATAAACGAACGTTGCTAGACGATGTATATACGATAGACGATCATTTATCGTGTATCTTATTACCGTCCTGGAGCTGTTAATCGTCTCGTTGAATTGAAAGAGAAAACATATCATTAAACCGCGGACTCTTGCGCAACGTTTGTAATAATAAATGGAGACTCTATTCGTTGTATCCTTAAAAATCGATGTTCCGCTCAATTATACTTCCTGTACATCAAATTTTTCTACAAATGGATAGTTCGCAGTCTACGTGTCGCAGATATCTAAAAAGATGTTCGAACGCCGTTTCAGGTGGTACTAACTATTTCGAGTAGGATAGTAATTGACGAGTAGGATATACTCGCGAAGGGTCTGGCAAAGCTTTTCACAGACATTTTGTAAATGTAATTGATATTTCCAAGACTCTTCAGAGATGTACTCTACGATACTCCTGAAGCGTGACATCTCCTGCTTCTTACAAGCAAGTGCTGTTTCAAGTGGTTTTAACTGACTCAGTTGTCCATTGTCGAGTACAACAAAAACTTTGTAAGGATGAACACGAGTGATATCACAGTTCTCTATTATTATGAATAGTAGTTACGGTTGCAACGTTACTCATTGAATTCTAGTGCTACATATTTTATGACGAATCGTTGTCGCATTATTGTTTTGACGATGCCAGGCATTGAATTTAGAGTTACTTTATAACATACTACATAGCGCAGAGTATATTTGATTATAATATATTTTAAGATGTTAATTATTATTATCATTATTATTCGCATACGTCGATTCGATTGGCTATCGCGTACAGAAGAGTGAATAGAAGGAGCGTATTCGAAAGAAAAATATCTAGCTTTACATGACACTTACTCCCGAGGCCAGAGAAATTATCGTCGAGAATCAGGCGACAATGAAAATATTTAATGTTTCATAAAAGTGACCGAACGACATTTCTTCTCGTTGGACAATGGATGTGAAAACTTGTATTTGTCCTGCAAATAATAAATGCGATCGGCTCGTTTATTTAGAAGCTTCAAGTGTTAGACCTTAAGTGCCTTTTATTGTATCTCGTCACAAGAGAGACTCTCCTTTCTGTACCTTTAAAACGAACGAATTATTAAGCTGGTGCGCGTGACACAGTATTTGTTTCGAGAGGACTGTCTTGATCTGTCTCGTAAATGATATTAGTTTCGAGTGATTAGTCGCCAATTAACAGGTTAATAGTTTGATAGATTGTATACGCACCAGCATCTGCTCACTAAATCGAATGTTGGTGTAAAAATGTGATCTTTTTCTGTTATTAAACTCCGTATATAGTAACGAACGTTTCGTCAATAAATGGTTGCATCCACCTGTTTGCCAATATATAGGTGTCCGCGGTCTGTTGCATTTTCTTTCGCAACGCACGCAAGTTTCAAGGAACCGAGCCGAGCAGAGAAACGAGCGATGATTCGCGTTTATACGCGAGTTCCATTTATTTTCGGGTGTCCGGTGAAAATATAACACACATTGAACACTTTCATTTACAACAACGATTAAACGTGACAAGCTAATTGCAGGTTTTATCTTATTCTATCGCACGCGCATACGCATACGCGTTTCCCTTAAATTCTAGTAAAGGTGTACAAATTTTTTTCATAGCTTCTATACAAATTTTTTCGCTCCCGCCTAGAAATTTGTTTGCACACCTAACTATCTTTTCGGTACATTTTCGCCACCGATGTAAATGATACAATGTTACGATTGCAGTAAAGTCGCATTAAATGTGAAGATTACGGGTCTGAGCTCTTGATTTCAACGCCAGTTCTTATCGCGTTCACTGTGACGATCTTTTGATTGAGACGAGGCCGTATGCTATGAACTCCTCTTTTATTTAAAAACGCTGTTTATTATCACGTGTCTGTATGATACGAATCGAGGAGGGTGAAGAGAGCGTGGAATTGTAAAGAAAATTTGAGGGAAGAAAAAAGAGGTGCATGGACGAGAGCAGCATGCCTGGAGGAGACATTGGAAAGGGAAAGAGGTGAAAATTTCGCATTTAACTCGACTTCACTGCGTCAAATGTTCAATTTGGTGTACTAAATGTAATACGTATTAATACTGTTCAATTACGTACGCATGGCTTCGTGCAAAAAGTAAAAGTGTCAGATTCAATCAATTGAACACTTTTATGTTCTATACAAAAGACGATTGAAAAGAATTTCAAATTTTGTCTGGAAACGACTATAATCAATACAATTCGTAATTTGTATGTCAATAATGAAATTCTTCGCAGAATAAGCCAATGGGATGAGCACCATCTGTTAATTTTTAATAATACAATCAATTTATGCGTTCGAATAGGAGCAACCTGTTAGGTTAGGGAAATGATGTAGTTGATATATTTTTCACACGTCTTTAAATGCCAATACCTCTGCTTGGTAAATAAATATTCAAGTCGATGTATTTTTTGCACGCGGTCACGGGATTATGATTATTCTAAACCGGTTTCGCTTTTCCATCCTCGGAACTATCAAGCAGCGTGGAGGTATTTTTTCCCTCGGCCGGAAAGTGGGGACGACGCGAATATGGTGGGGACCATAGCGCTGCGGAGAGCTTCGCGAACGCGCATGAGCACGCATGAGGGGAATAGTAGTGGGGATCGAAATACGGGCGAAAAACAGGGGAAGCGAGCCTCGAGGGAAAAAATACCTCCACACTCCACACTCCACGCTGCTATCAAGTCGATTTTCAGTAGCACCCTTCATCGCTAAGAACGTTCGTTCAGTAATTTATCACAAACGAAACGCGAGACGTATAAAATTTATAAAGTTACAAATGCGTCACGACTCTTCTAATTTCGCATAAATTAATAATTACCCGTTGAAATTGATTAAATTTGCCTTTTGCAATGTGAATTTTTACGAATTCGATCATGACACGCTCGTTCGGGTTCAAAACGGGTTCGTCGATTGAACATTTTCGACGACTACCTTATAACGTGTATTGCGCAAAGGCACGACGTTCTAATAGTTTGATCGATTCGAGTGTTGACACGTCTTTGGTTTCTTTTTAAATACGAAACAAAATTAATATTAATGATGATATTCTAGTCCAAGATATGTTAATAAATACGTTCGATATGTATTAAGGAATGCTGCTTTTACACGATAATACAACCATTGAACAGAGATCATTTTCAGTGCGTTTCGATGTTTAAAATAATAAATCGTAGGAAGGTACACTGTCTGAGATGTAAAATCGTCACGTCATCAAAATTGTACACGATATCTTATTTCCCGAAGAGATGAAACGTCCCAATGAACGCGAAAGTCTAAGAGACGTCTGCAGACACCCTATTTTTTAGACGATTTACAGGCGCCTGCAGACACATTCGGAATACGAAACGTAACCACCTTATGCTTTTCAAAGTTGAAACTTGTTCAGTGTCTGAACAATACCAAGAAAAACTGTAATACGTACTATATATACGTATCCCGTTCACTTTCGATACAAAGATTTGTCGCGATGGTTTTGTTTAGGCAGTAAATTGTGCAGCGTACCATCTCTGTACAGTTCTGACTAATATAAAGTAGCATTATTATATAAACACGCGTTCGCAATATTACCGAGAGACGTGAACCGATACATTCGATTCAACGAATACAGTCTGTATATAGCGTGTAGTATCTCGAACGAACAGTCACTGAAATCCATTGTTAACGATAGATATTACAGTTCTATCAGGAATGTACGTGTACGCGTCATTATTATTATTATTATTATTATTATTATTATTATTATTATTATTATTATTATTACGTGGTACAATAAAAATTTAATAAGCATCCGACGTGCATCATGTCTCGTNACGAAATGAGTACGATTCGTTCAACGAAAGAAAGTCGTACGACCTCTGAACGGGAAAGTGATTCACCCTGTAATAGACATCGCGACGCGGACATGATTCTAATTATTTCTACAATTCTAGTATTATCCGCATGCTCGCCGATCGCCGATTATAAATGTTTCTAAGAAAAGTGAACACACGATTTGCGTCGATCACTCTTACGTGTGAATTCTTACTTCGAACCACCGATTTTTATGCTACCTTCGATACAATTTCGGTATCGGTTTACATAAAAATTCCTTTTACGCGCTTCTGCGCTACGGAATAGCGTATCTTGTAAATGCACGAAATCCGTAGTCTAGTCATCGTTACAGATATGTTTGTAAAAGAACATCATCGCGACCTGTTGATTGTCCTGCGGAACCGTGCGTTTCGCGATTCGCGAACATCGTTAGGATAGTTTCTGTAAATGGCATTTATTCGCAAGCTAACTTACTGTCGAAACTGCTGAGAGCGATAGCGAACGCTTGGAGCGTACACAACGGAAATCGGTAGTCCATCGTGAAAACGTCCTCCGCCACGCGGCCGAATTGCATCACGACGTAATCGACTGAAACGCAAACATTTAGACATGATAAATCTGTTCCGATACAAAACGTACGTAGGATGAATCGATGAGAAGCATCGTTTGAAGATTATTCGATTGAACGAAATGCGTTCATCGTCAGACAATGCCGGTGCTTTCCACGTTAATAAACAATTGCCAACTTCGTATCGATTCACCCTGTGCCTTAAAATCGAGATAAAGACAGAGACCATCGCTGTCGTGCACCACTTGAAAATTCTTCACGGAGGCCTGCGTGACCCGCCCGTGGAAGTTCAGCACGTACGACTGCGTGTCGTCATTCCACACCGGCGTCTTGTTGTGCAGTTCTATCAGATTGTCCATATTCTTTGTTTTCCATCGTTCTGCGGGAGTAAAAAAACAAACACGATCCTGTACGATTATTACGAGAAGCCTTTCACAGGTTGATCATCATATAGGATACAACAGAACTCTGGCGTGCGAGAAACATACGAACCGAGTAACGTTTCCGACTCGTCCCGTGGACAAATTTCGACTCTCTTCTGATCAGACGTCATCCCCGGAATGATGACGGTCATTTTACGGGGTCCCTTGAATCCTAGGACGTTCGTGTCGTATATGACCGCGGCCAACTCTTGTCTGGGATTGAAACGATCGTCCCGTTTGTCGTCCTTTATCAACGAATACCCATTGTCGTAGACGGTGAACTGCGTTCCCAAGAGATTCGACCTCAGTTTACCGATGTAAGACTCCCCGGCTCTGGACAGGTCCGTCGGATCGGTAGAAATCAGATAATTACTCGTCGTACTCTTCTTTCTCTTACGACCCGCCAACAAGAAAATCTACGAACAAACGTAGAACAATTTTCATAACGTTTCGTACGTAAGTAAAAAATTAATTTTCACTCCGGATGTTCATGCGTTTGTGAGAATTTTCTATAGTTCAAAGGATGCATCGCAGTGATTCAAAGTATCCGAAGTAAAATAGAATTTACGATACTTGGAGAATGTTTGTGTGCATTCCGGTACTTGTAAGAATAGCAATTTGCATAAACATCCGTGGCCTAATAATTAAATGAGGAAGCTTCCGATACTTCATATTGCATCACGCGTTATACGCACTGTTTATATTGATTGCGCGTTAAATGGTTGTACCAATCTGTAGCCTAATAATACATAGATAACTCGTTACCTTTTTCCCGTAATCTCGCTCCAGATGTAAAAAATAGGTGGGATATAAACCACGGTCCATACCCTTTCTGTCGCGCGTTATTCTACACTTGTAATGCATCTTTTTATTCGCTGGCTGCAATACGAAATGTTCCACATTCCCTTCCACGTTTCCCTCCAATTCGGGGCTCTGAACAAACGAGACATCGTTATGAGATTCGTTCATGACTCATCGTTGAGACACGGTGCAAACTTACCGAAGAATTATTTTCTCTGCTAATTAAGGTACCAGCGGCTTCCGACGGAGCTACTCTAAGAGGCGAAGGACAAGGCAGGGACTCCGAAGGCGAGCGTGCGTCTATAGGTGACGATTCCTCGTCCGCGCAATCGGCAGCCTCCATACCTTGATAAAATCTTCCTTCCGTGCTAACTTCTATCGCAACAAAATGTTCTACCCTGTATTCAAGTTCGCGACATAATATATATATATAATTATTAGACTGCCGACATTTATGCAGAATGGAACGTTCATGGTATCAGTTTAAAAGATGTGTTGCACAATTATTTCGTTTAAACATTGAAGTACCGGCTTTTTATATTAATCTCATTACACGCGACGGTCATCATTTCTGCACACTCGATTTTCTAATAAGTGCATAAAATCGGCAGTCTGCTAATAATAATAATAATAATAATAATAATAATAATAATAATAATAATAATAATAATAATAATAATAATAACCGTGGTAGCATTTACCATTAATTCTTGCTTCTATATCCTTGTTTTCTGCGAATGCGTTTAAATCAGCGTTTTGAGACGCGTTAAACTGCAGCGAGCCATTATAGCCTGAAACAATGAACCAAGTACACGTCTCATTCGTTCATTTATCGCATCTTATATAACATTTATACCGTTTACCTCTGAGATCTTTAGTCGGGTTCGTCCACTTTGTAGAATGACTGGTAAGCTGAGTACTCGACATGTTAGACGCCTGTACCATTCCACCGGCACCGCTTTGTCTTTTCTGTTTCATCTTTTGCGCAATTATTTGCCTCTGTAATCGATTACGAACTTGTACATTAAATAAAATTGCTTTTAACAAACAGGATGAATCGATTGCATCGAACGAAACGAGTAATCATGTTTCCAATTACTCTGCATCGTTAATAGCCTGACAGTTTTTAAGAATTTTGCCCTGCAAGGATTACGTACATAATCTGTAAACTAAATTATTTAAATGACCTACACACACGCTGCTAGTCATACGCATACGCGCATATATAGTAATTGTTATTAACTTGAAGTTGAAACGTAGAAGTGATAAAACTGCATTGATCTTTGAGAGAATGTCATCGCGTTTGGTTCTCAGGTATGGAAAACATAAAATACACGTCTGTGCTCGAGAATCGAGAATGAAGATCGAACGTTCGAAAGCATCGTCGTTCGTGAATTTTGGTTCTGGACAACGCATACCTGCTGCTCGAGCTTCTGTTGCCTCAGATCCAGCGACGTCATGTTGCTAATATGCAAGAATAAGAATTATCACTCGCCGATTTATTTTATTTCTACAACAGAATAATCCAGCTTCTCAGGAAACCAGTTTGTTTACACCAAGCATATCTCGTCTCCCGTGACTACCTATGTAGGTAGGTACGGTAGGTAACTCGCAGTAACTCGTACATAACCTATCTGCGCAATGATGATCATCGTGGGATTTTTGGCTCATGCGCATTACAAAATAGTTTTGGTTGCAATTGTACATATACGTGCTCTATATCATTTAATTAAGTTCCCGATTTTAATACGAATTCTGATTAGGATCGTAGTTTCGATTTCGACTTTAATGATGATCGTGATCGTGGATTCAATTTGGTTTTGATAAATATTGGATCAAATAAAAAATAGAGTGAACTACTATTTCAAACTTGCTCTAAGATTTTAAGTGAATTCTAAATAATGAATCAAATAGAGAAAAATTGTTTCTACATCCAAGTACACTAACAAAATGATTATTTTGAATATCGTGCAATTAGATAACACAACATAATTAATAGCTGGCAGTGTGCACCATCCAATGTGGGCCCAACACTGGCATCATTACCATATACACACATACGCTCGTTCCATGGTTCGTTCAAACTGTTCAAAGTGCTTCTACAACTACAGTTTGTGCGTATTGTTCATAACCTTTATAACCTCTGTTCCGTACACCCAGACTGGTTATGATTTCTTCCTACGTTTCCGTACGATTGACCGGAATAAAATAAAGGCCTCATAGAGAAATATGACTGGCAAGAAGAAAATAGTGTAACGCGAATTTGAACACAACATTTAATTCTGTTGTATAAAAGATTGTTACAATATTCTCATCAACATGTATACCGGATTGCAAAAGTCTTTCCCGAGTTGTCCTACAAGGATTTTTAAAGTCGTCACACGAAAATTGTCAAGTACGACAGTGTCGAACGAGACGGAAGACGTGGTTTACCCTCCGATATTGGATTTATCCCGCGCAGCTAGGGTCAGAAGAAATAAAGAGGAGTGGCATGAGAAAATTAAGAGACTGTACAGCGTGGAGGAGAAATTGTTTGGCATCAACATGCCACGTTATTATGGCTGGAAGTCCATGATCGTGGAAGAGGGACGTGTTCGATATAATTCCTTGGATCATGCTCAATACATTACTCGTACTCATGTTATGAATGAACATAAACTCCCTGCAGTTTATGATACACTGTCGAATGAGCAATTAGATTCTGTCGTGGAGAACGTCAAGCATCATATAGAGAAGATTGTCAGTTTTGAATACAGTCATAGATTGTAAGTATACGATTAATTGATTTTCAATTTATTTCCTTCATTCTCTTCACCTTCAATGATTTCGCTGTTGATATATACTTTGCGTGTCGGGTGTGCTTTATTAAATTACCTGTAAGTTTATAGAATCCACGGTTTAATAATCAGTTTTACACATAATTTCGTTTAATTTTCCATTGTAGAAGGGAACACGAAATAACAGAGAAAGTGGATGAAATCAGGAAACAAATGCTACAAAAGGCTATCACGAAATCACTGATCAATCAGATCAACAGGATAATGCTGGCCGCCACATCTCCAATAATGCCACATTTATTAGAAGCTCAAGTAGATTTTGATCCAAGAGTAGAGGCCTTCTGGTTCGCCGGTGGCGTGGAACCTTCGGCTATGGTTAGGAAAGCAAAGGCAGGCTCGAAATACGCCAAGAATCGCGCAGACGAGCTATTGGATCAACCGGTTCATTATTTCGGGACTCCGTTACTGCAACTGAGGCACCAATTACCCTTGAGGGAGATCGTCCCTTTGACGGAGTGTACCAATCCGGAATTTACAATCCCGGAATTTAAATTTTACCCCGCGGTAATAGGTTACACGTTCGCCTATAAGCACGCGACTTCTATACCCGGGTTCTGGCCTGGTGACACGCACGAGTTTGGTTTACTCTCTTATCATGATTTAAACCAAGTGCTCCGCAGCGAAACTTTCGAGGAAGACGCGATTACGGTGCAAGCGATCTTCGCGTCCTACGGTTGGCTCCTGTCGCAGGCGTATTACCAAGGTTTCTCGACGGTCAACGATATAACGTACCCATTAGTGACGCAAACGATATTGACCGACGGCCAGTTATGGTCTTTCTGCGTTTACCAGTTGAACACCACTGTGTTCTACACGGAATTCATGGATGAAAATCGTAAACGTAATTTATGTTGGATAACCGAACCGATGAAGCTGTTCGAAAAAGTAGAAGATGGAAAGGTTCACGGGTTTAACGAGGATGTTCTGAAGAAATTGATCAAATTCTACGCTAATCAGCCCGAGCAGAGGAACGAGAACATGACGCCGTATTTAGGCGACATCGTACAACGGGTTGCCGACATAAAAAACCCCAGAAGGAGAACCTGGCTGGAAGAACGTTTCAAGTACATCATGAGCAACAGACCAAGGCATTTCCAAATACCCGAGACACCTATGTGGCACAAGATCTACAAGATCGATAACAAGACTCGTCCTATGGATAAAAGACGCGACCCATGGGAGTTCGGTTATCAGCCTTACAAACGGCGAATGGACGATCACCAACCAATTTATATACCAAGGTGTCTGAGGGCGAACCCGAAGAAGAGGAAGATCGGACGCTGGGCGTATACCTTTTACCCGAGAGCGTAAACTGTTCGATACATCTATTTTAGATCTAATTTTTAAGAATAGTGAAATACGAAGATTGTACATACATGCAGAATGAGTAAATACAAGTACTACGTACAGCGTTGCCTGATCACGTTTTCGAAACATACGTACGTTAATTACACGTTCAATGAATTTAGTTAGAACTGCCGAGTTTGTATTTGACAAACGAAATATTTTAAATACCATTTAATGTCGAGACGGTACAACGGTGGCGACTGTGTGGCTACAGATTCTTCCAACTTCTTCGCATGAATCATACAAAAAAACCGGATTAAAGATAATTTTAATAACTGAAGTGAATACAGTGCACGATAAAAGAATAGAAATTTTACTCATTTGTGTTGTTATAGTAATCGATCAAAAATTTGACTTGTAAATTGATATCGTCGGGTTCGGACGTAGCCCATGTATTTAAATTGTGAAACGTGTTCACCATTTCTTGCTCTTCTACGGCAGGTCTCGTGCTGTTCGCTATTTCATCGTTCTCTACGACAGCTTCCGTGCTGTCCTTCGTTTCTTCCATGAAGTCGATGTTGTTTTGAATCATAGATTCTGCTTGCTCACATCTCTCGAACCATTGCGTCAATCGTTCTTCGTACATAACAATAGGATCGCGATCCTCGTTGGCGGCGTTCTCCGTCACATCTTCGTTATTAGCTAAACGAGTGAATTGCAAGAGTCTGTTCCACGAATTTCGAATGTCAGTCAACTTTATATTGTTCCACGCCTCGGCGATCAGATCCATGCAATCTTTAACGTCGTAATCCGGGTAGAATTCCTTCACGCCACCAGGAAATTCGAACGCTTTCTTTAATAAAAATTTTCTAAAGAACTTTTTACACTTCGAAATTAGAGCTTGATCCATTGGTTGTATAAACGACGGCAGGAATATTATTTGAAACTGTTCGTCCTCGCGGAGCTGTTCTGGAATCAAAAGTTGCGTGAAATGGTCCACCAAGAGGAGAACCTTTCCCTTTCGCTGTTCGCGCAAATGGAATTCTTTCACGCTGGCTTGAAAGTAAACGATGTACCATTGGGTAAATATCCGTTCGTTGATGGAACAGTTGCGTTCGCTCGCGTAGACGACTGGTAAATAATGCTTGCAATGTTTCAACGCTCTCGGATTGGGGTATTTGTGAACGAAGAGCAACGGGAGTTTGTGGGTGCCCGTTGCGTTCGTACACAACGCCACAGTCACATGATCCACCTTGCCCTTCGCTCTTTCTACTTCTACCCGTTGCTCGTCCTTCGTCAACATCTTAGGAAACGATCTCCACAACACGTTCGTCTCGTCCATTATATAGATGTTGTCCTCTTTGATGTTCTCTTCCTGCAGTGTCCGTGCAAAATTGGCAATAAATTTTCTCCTCACTAACTGATAAACGTCAGTTTCCTCCTTGTTTAATCCAGTTATTTCGTATCTCCTTTTGAAGCGCGAGATCCATCCTTGACTAGCTGTGAAATTCGAGTTTCCGGACTCTTGTTCGAACGCCTTTGCCTTCTCTTGGATCGCCACAGTCGTCAAGATGTTTCCCGACGCTCGACGTTCCAAGATCCACTCGTATAAACGAGCTTCCGTGTTATTGTACAACGGTCCCCGTTGCCTTATGGATCGTGCACGTTCCGGATCGTTACACAATTGTCGCAGAGACACCGACTGCTGTTTGTATCGCCTTATCGTTCTCTTGCTAACGCCGTACTCCGTGGCTAGATCGTCGATGCTGGATCCGTTTTCTAGTCTCGTCAGGATCTCCACGCGCTTCTCCACGGTTACTGTGTTCCTCAAGCTCGATGCCATGCTTGAAAACTTCTCGGCATTCAGGAGAATTTCATTCATCGGCGGCGGAGGCGGTGATCTACAGACCGCCGAAGACTCGAAACACCGGCTCAAGTATCGTTGAGTACTTTACGTAGCATCCTCGTCGATGTCCGTTTTATGTGACTGTAAACACGTTTCGAAGTAATTAATGCTGGCGGTCGAGAGGTTAAGAGGCTCCTCCCGATTTCTCAAGACACTTGAGGAGGGTACCAACCATTAATCAGGCACTCCGTTTCATCCCGTGCAAAGAGCTTCGCTGAGAACCATTTATCATCCATTGCATTTCTTCTAGTATCGAAGTAAACGTTTCGCGAGCGTGAATCCGTCATTAACGATGTCAGTCTTTAAGGGATAAAACAATACGCAACAGATGGTTTCAATTTCTAAAGGTTCGCGAAGCTTTCCCTGAGACGAAGTTTAACTTCGCTTCATTGTTACAACACTGACTGAAAAGCACTGTTCTTTCGCTTTTCCTCGGCTGAACTCACGCTCGGCTAGTCGGCTCTTCTTGAGGGTCGTCTGATTTGTACTATCGCGAACGAGCCGAACGATACATGCGTGTACTAGAACGATAGGAAAAAATTACAACGCCTATTATTGTTATATATGTACATTGGTTCGTCGTTTAATTCATATTCGTCTGTGCCACGCATGTGCATAAACGGCCCTTTAAACATCTAAGTAAGTACACACTACACAACCATACGCCTACACGTTGACAACGTCACTCTCGCTCCATGATCACGTCAGATCAGATCACGTGTGTAACTTCACTCGAATCCACTTGTGGATACGGCCCTGAGTGCCGGCAAGTCTAGCCGGTTGCGAGTCGTAGCGGCGCTGCATTTCAGGAGTCGTGATGCTGCTGGGTGTCGCGTCGTAGGTGCGTGTCGTGAATCCACCGTCGCGTTCTAACGACAATCGGCATCGGCCCCGGTCCCGGCCCCGGTTCAGTCTCGAGCGAGCGATTCTCGGTCCGACAACCGATTCTCGGTCCGACAACAAGTTAAGAAGGAAGAAACCAGCCGGAGAACTGTGTCCTCTACGGCACATACGTTCAGTGCGAACCGAGGCACGGCCCGCTACGAGCGTCGCGTGTGTTCGTGTGTATGCGTGTCGTATTTATTTTGATTAGACCGTGCACGAGATCGTTCTGTGACAATGACCGAGGAGGAGTACTACGACGGCTCCCGGATCTTCTTCTGGCTCACTGATTTCGTCGACTTGTCCATCGACCAGGTTGGAAAGACAGAGAATCATTTATAGTAAATGCTACAATTTCTACTCACCGGCAGATTTTTCTATAATCGTACCTTGAAATCAGAGGAAAATAAGTCAGTGAGCAAAAATCGTAACGTAAACAGAAATCAAGACTTCTGTTATACATTTAATTTTTCATCGAGAGTGGACGTGCAGACGCGCGTCGGCTCCATCCTTTTAAATCGCACCCCTTTCAAGAGTGTCTTGTAATTTTATTAAATGAGAATTAAGTGAGAAAAAACCCGTTGATCGTTCTTTACGCTTATTTATGTTTGCATCGAAAGAGAAAGTGGAAAGGCGCGTGAATTGAATCTTTTTAAATTACTTTTACCCGCGCCTTATCTTTCATTAAAATGTTATTTTTGTTGCGATCGGACTTACAGCTCGAGTGTGCACGTGTTGTATACTTAATTTGTCAGTGGATGTCGGGTTAAGGTTAAGGTTAAGGTTGCAAATCGAGTCAAGGTGGCTCGCTCGTTACGCGCTGCAACGTTTTTGAGATTTCAAACCGTAACGCGATCTAACCGCGATTATCTTCTTCTTTCTTCTTCCTAAAATAGTTCAAGGGACGATTTGTCGGCCACTGACCACTTTCACGGTTCCTATTTAGTTGTTCGTAAATCATGCGAGACTCGATTCTGTGAGAGAGGTACGTTGAGAATATAAAGGATGCATGTAATCTGCTGAGACATGAAAGATGCATCTGCGTATCTCATCGCTTGAACGATAAAACTTTGTTTCACACGTTGTGTATTCATTTTTCAAATACGTACATTAGAAAATATCCTATTTTGTAGGAAAGTCCTCGGTCTGTTTGAATTGCGAGCTACGTGATCCGAATGCCTAAGATGATTGAGATCACTCTCGTCATTCACGTTAACTCTGAGAAATAATAATAAGATACAATTTCATAACGTAACGTTCAATTTGCTCGATACCGTTTCATTTTTATGTGTTTCCAAGCTCGACTTTGAACGAGATCGCGTGATTTTTTTTCGGGCCACTACGAAAAAAAGACACGAGCATAACGTGTTATATCACTAAGCGATTGATTACACGATAATGTTACTACGCGAGCACGTTACGTGTCTGGAAATTGATTCTTACACATTTATTAAAAAATTGTCTTGCTAACAATACGATAAGATAATTTTAAACAATTAAGCATTGTATACGGTCGTTGCTAAATAGATGACGCAGCAGTAGTTGCATCGATAGTTTCGAACGTTGAGTTTCGGAGAGACCGAAGCGTGCTAATGAATGAAAATGCATTCAAATCGTGGACGTTTCGATTTGTAAAAAGAATCGTTCCCCCATTATTTACTGGGTTTCCCTTGAGCGAAGTGTCAGAGTGCAGTTATCGATGATTCTAAAAGCCTCGCGATATGCGTATTATTCAGAGGTGAGGAGAGCGACACGTACGAGATTTGTGAAAGTAATAAGCGCCGGTGAAACAGCCGCTACTCTGTAAATAGAATCGCATGATTCGGAAGTCACGCCGCCGTAGAAAGCGAGAGACGCAGCGATGGGGAAGTTGAATTAAATGTACATACGTACACACGATGCTCGATCTGTGTTTCGCACGGCAAATATCGTTTTGCTGTTAAATAAAAATCTAATGACAATCCGATTCAACCACTTACGCAATCGTCTCCAACAACCTCCGTTATTCTGGTTTAAAAATAAATTTGCAAGAAGTCGATGTTAATCTGCACTACGGCTCGTAGAAGGGCGTTCGCAGATCAAGAGATAATAATTTTATTTTTTAGCAGCGTTTTAATGCGGCAACGAGTAAAATAGTATTGAAGCAGAGACAAGTGAATAGCTATTGAAGCTAAGCGTTCTTAGGTATTGAAAGGTTCGTTCAAAATTTGTATTCAATCTTATACCCCGCGTTTTTTTTTACAACAGATGTGATGCAGTCTTGTAATTACAATCGTTGACTGAAATAAAAAGTAATAGCAAAAGAAGACTCAATGGCATGTGCAAGCACGTCTAGTAAGGCGTGTAAATAGGTACAACGTATAATTAAATCTGAAGTTCATTCGAATTGTCGACCGGTGACTCTTTGCTCCAGCATGTTTTTTGTACTTCCTATATTACGATTTCAATTAGATCGTAGTACGTAATTAAATCTGAATTTCATGCGGATTATAAATCTGTAATTCGCTCATTCCGACGCGTCTCTTTTTAAAACTCTCTTCTGTTATGCAATTATTGTTTCTTTTCATTTTCTAAACGTTAACACTTGAATGTGCGTGCGTTGCATGACTTGAACTTCTGCTGACAGTGCAGAGGACTCGAATGTCTGAGGTCAGTGTTTACTTATTGTTAGCTGTGCACGCGCGAAAGTGCACGCACGGGGAAAGGACAATTGAACGCGTGCGGAAGGTTGTTTTCATACAAGTTATCGTGAACCGTTCCCGACTTGAACGAGGCTTAATTTTAGAGGCACGCGTAAGACACTTGAACGTCATCGATTGGGAGCTACGCAATTCGATGTAGCCGCACGTGTAGCCTGTTTATAGTTTATATGTATACATATGTACGTTCTTAACATTTTATTGCCTTATTTTTTCCCTTCCATTTTTAACTCGTTGAATAATAATAGGAGGGTGCGAAGTCTTCTTACTTCGGCTGCACTGTCAATCGCATGGATTATAATTAATTTTTTATTGGACGACAGCGATGCATTTATTATCATAGAAAATATTGAGATAAACTGAAGGAATTTTGAGTTATTTTAAAATACTAGACAAGGCACGTTTGTACTTCTTTAACGCTGGATCTACCAAGTATGGGGAAGGG
>NW_017180576.1:729058-731740 GCF_001652005.2 Ceratina calcarata
TAAAATAATACCACTGTTACTATAATCGTTTGAAGAAATTAATGCCATACAGAACATGTAAAAATAATTTTATTAAACACGACTATATAACTCACCTCATCTGCTGTAGATAATATTTCAAAGTAATATACATCGCATATAATAAGAAATTACGTAAAATGCGCGCGGCAGTTAACGTGTTAATACAAAAAACCCTGCGCTCGTATAGCGGGCGGCCAGGAGTGCGCCTTGGACGTCGCCGCGCTCGTGACGAGAGCAAAAGATTAATCTTTTGCAAAAGTTGCATGCAAAAACGAACTAACAAATTGGTTAAACGTCTGAGGAAAGAAAGCGATTAGTCGTTGCAACGTATTGTAGAACATTATTAACTGGCACCTAGCTCTGCGTCGCTCAGATGCTTTACGTAGGTATTTCAGTACGTGTTCGTTCTCGTTTCAGTCTCATACGAATTGTTACCATACGACATCTCTTAAAATAGCTGTACACATTCTTTGCACCATCGATACTTGAACTTGCGACCCTGTTTTATGATTTTCTAACAAAATTGAATAGAACAATGGTTCAAGCAGTTAAACTAAAATTGTTTCGTTTCAATTTTGTAGGTAAAAATTCATAAAAATATAAAAATTCATTCAAAGTGGGTCGCTACCCCAGATCTTCAGATCAATAAATATTTACTGTCGCGAGCGAAACCAAGTCCACGTGCATAATTATGCTCGTTAGATCAGTTTTCTATTGACATTATGTGACTGAAGAATTTAAGTAGATGATAACAGTGTTTGAAGTTCAATTCATCGAGCCTGGTCGTTAAGTATCCGTGGACAATAGGTTATTAGTATAATTATACTGCTATTTTTCAACCTGATGACGTTTAAAAGTATAGTTTAAAGTGCGTTTCACAGCTACGAGTAAGTATGTTCGTTCGCGGAAGTAACAATTTAACCGCGACCGAATTTTTTCGTTTCAAGTATTACGAAGAATCGTATCGACAACCACGGTCGGATCGTAACGATTCCCGTTCTCCGGTGCCGAGGAACGACGACGACACCTCACGTGATTCTACCGCAACCATATACGTTCAGTACTTGGACTTTTAACCCTTGATAAAAACGATAGGAAGGATTATCGCCGTCCCGTTATTCTAAACTGAAATAAGTGGAACACCGTTTAATGATTGTAATTAGTCGACGCAGAGGAAAAGTGGTTTTGTTCCTCTTCTGAGTTCTCTGATGTAAAACCTATTTACAGTTACCAAAGATCTTCGGATGTAAAATGAGATTCTTTGGGTTCCAGTTTAGAAAGTGAAATCTGGATCGAGATTTCTATTACCTTCGACGAGCAACGAAATACACTTACGCGCGTTACTCGTACATGCCTCCTGTTTTCTGTATCGTACAGTTTTCCTATAAATGCCGTAAATCCGCGCTCTACTCGGTATCACGCGAACCACACGGTTTGTACTTCTTCGGCTACAATTGACTTCGACTTCCTGTAACCTACATCGCAACTATGCACGTACGGATTGCAAATGCTTGCTTGGAAATGTATGTGTTGTGTGCGCGTCAGGTCATTGCGGACGAAAAGTCTTTTTTTAAATGCAGAGAGAATGCTGGCAATAATGTTTTTGCAAAAACATTTTCTACCACAGTTCTTCGAACGTTGATTCGGTCTACATAGCTCGGAACGATGCAACAATATATGTATTTTATTCCTTTCTAAAAATATGCGTTTCATCATACACTTTACACTATCACTTAACTTATCTGTACAACTTCCATTTGGTATCGCTACTTTGAGGATATAGATTACGAATCGATGAATCATTGTTCGTGCTGTGCGTGATCTCGCCTAATCGTCGTTATCGATAATATATAATCCTCACGTAAGTGTGAAAACTTGGTTCAGTAATTTATAGGATAGAATATACAGGGTGTCCCAAAACTAGTGTAAAATATTGAAATGGCAAGTTCCTGACGTAATTTTAAACAACATTTTCCTCAGCGAAAAAGTTGTCCGAGGCGTTGTTGAGGAATCATTAACACGTTGACTGCCGTGGGGGCCACCGGCCACGCGACCAATAGTAAAATACAGAATTACATTAAATATCGATATTGATAAATTTTAAAATAATACCACTGTTACTATAATCGTTTGAAGAAATTAATGCCATACAGAACATGTAAAAATAATTTTATTAAACACGACTATATAACTCACCTCATCTGCTGTAGATAATATTTCAAAGTAATATACATCGCATATAATAAGAAATTACGTAAAATGCGCGCGGCAGTTAACGTGTTAATACAAAAAACCCTGCGCTCGTATAGCGGGCGGCCAGGAGTGCGCCTTGGACGTCGCCGCGCTCGTGACGAGAGCAAAAGATTAATCTTTTGCAAAAGTTGCATGCAAAAACGAACTAACAAATTGGTTAAACGTCTGAGGAAAGAAAGCGATTAGTCGTTGCAACGTATTGTAGAACATTATTAACTGGCACCTAGCTCTGCGTCGCTCAGATGCTTTACGTAGGTATTTCAGTACGTGTTCGTTCTCGTTTCAGTCTCATACGAATTGTTACCATACGACATCTCTTAAAATAGCTGTACACATTCTTTGCACCATCGATACTTGAACTTGCGACCCTGTTTTATGATTTTCTAACAAAATTGAATAGAACAATGG
>NW_017180576.1:731761-735243 GCF_001652005.2 Ceratina calcarata
TTACAACCCGTGAGTCGGTTACTCCATGTAACCACTCTACCTTGGTTCAGTTTCATACTGAATGACGCGGTTGTAATTACTTACAACCCGTGAGTCGGTTACTCCATGTAACCACTCTACCTTGGTTCAGTTTCATACTGAATGACGCGGTTGTAATTATTTACAACCCGTGAGTCGGTTACTCCATGTAACCACTCTACCTTGGTTCAGTTTCATACTGAATGACGCGGTTGTAATTACTTACAACCCGTGAGTCGGTTACTCCATGTAACCACTCTAATTGCACACGATCTCAGTTCAATACTGAAAGACGCGGTCGTAATTATTTACGACCCGTGAGTTGGTTACTCCATGTAACCACTCTACTTATTCATTGTCTCAGTTCGATACTGAGGGACGCGGTCATAGTCACTTATGACCCGTGAGTGGTTACTTCATGTAATCACTCTGATTTTCATTACGACGGCTCGATGCCGATTAATGCGATCGTACACACGATCCGTAGAGCAATTGCCCCACGTGCAATTGCTCTTAAAACACAATATACACACATTCATACAGTTGACCATTTGCACTTTCATCGATTCTTTTGTCAATATACAATACATTCAAGGGGTTTTTTATGCCACATGGTTTTGTCCCCTAATCATTTTTGTCGAGCCAATAAATATCTTTAAATTGTCTGGCTCAAATCTGAGTTTTATTTAACTCCTAAAACGTCCTCATTCTCATAAACTTTGAACTACGGAATTTTTCCATGTTGGAAAGGTTTCGACGATACAAAGTATGAGCAAGGTTAAAATCGTCAATGTCAAAATGAATTCTGTGCTCTGAACAGTAGCATTATTCACACCGTTTCGTCGCGTTTAATCTTTGCATTGCATTTTTTTCTCGAACCGTTTTTGCAATTTAGTTTTCAATGGCACGCGATAAGTATTCAGTAAATGACGTGATTCGCTCGATTAGCCATTCTAGTTCCATTGCGATCTCTTACATACATTCAAACTGGCGTATTCAGAGTTCGCTTGCACTCGGCAGGTTCGTTCACCCTCGCCCTTGGCCAGTAGAAAACAGTGTACGACATTATTATACTGTAACTGATTTATTTCAACGAATCGATAATAGGTTGGTTGTTACAGGTGATAATTGGTCGACCGAACGTGTCGAAGGTACAGATAGTAAAACGGATTCATAGTCTAAACGCTTAACAGTAGACGAGTGCAATCGAAGAGAAACGTTTTACATAATCGAGACGATCGGCGATGTAATCGATGATCTAACTACTCAGATGAAAGTTTTTAGATCTGATAATGGCACAATATTAATTCCACGATTTTTATCATATACATTCGAGAGACACCGGTGTCGTGTCACCATTTCATTCCAACGTTCGCACCAATAGAGGGTTGCCAGTCGCCAAAAGGACTTTTCTGGGCACCAGTAATTACACCAGCGTATCCATTTCCATTGTTGAACTCTCTCCCGAACCCGGCGCCAACGCTTTGCGATTTACCCCATGGATCGCGTCTCTCAGAAGCACTCAAATCCGTTCTCCACCCGTTCTCAGTTTTGTAGGATCCTATCGACAAACGTGGTTCAAATAAAAACTGTCCAATTTTACTTGGACCACGGACTTGGTACGATCCCTGAGAAAATGGCATGTGCGGAAAGTATGAAAGACTACGTACAGGCGAAAGTGCTTGACTGATCGTAGAATAAATCTAAATACCATTCTTGAAACATTGCCCAGAAATCTCTGATCGACTATTGATAATAAAAATTAGTCACGTATACGTACCGTCGACACCGTAAGAAGGCGAGAAGCTGCCGAGGGGATTTTTATCGTAACGTGCGAATCCACCGACGTGTCCACTGTCGAAATCTTTTCTGAGGGTGGCACCGAATTCTGGACTCGGAGTTTTCCCCGAGGTGACCCTCGCGCCACCAAAGACGTCCCCCGTCAGTCCGTCTCTTTCGATGACGCGCTGATTCCAGCCGATGCTCGCCGATGGATTGTCCTTCGATCCGGCCAGATCTTTTGCTATTAAACCAGTGCTGTCCTCTCGCCGGAAACGAGGCTTCTCTTCTTCTCCCAGGTACATCGATTCGTCCACGTCACGCCTGAACCTCCAGCTACCTTGGAGCCCAGCGCTGGGGGAGATTCTGCCACCAGGACCGCGTTGACCTTGAACGAATCCACCGAGTTGTCCGTTCCTGTAGTCTTTCCCGAAATTAACGCCCAAATGCGGGCTCGCGGCCTGTCCTGGACGAACGTTGACTCCGCCATAAGCGTTTGCATTGGCTCCGTTTCTGTCGTAGACTCGTTGATTGTAATTTAAGTCCAAGGATGGTCGCCTGTCTGGACCACTCAAAGGTTTCTGTGCGTCCAAAGTGATGGATCCTTGAGGATCGGCCTCTCGCCGGAAGCGATACCAATCCTGTGACAAAGAGGTCCATCGGTCAATTGAAATACTACAATATCGTGGATTAGCTCCAGGCAAGTTCTTGGACCAAATGTTACGCGGATAAGTTTTTAGTAAAGAATTTTATAAGATGATAACGCTAGCAAACACAATTCTGTACACGCACCGATGAGACAAAAAATGAAGTGCCACTACTGATTACTACTGATGTTATACGTGTCATAACTTGTCGTTTACTGATTTTAAGTGATTTTATTAAAGCATACGTACAGTGCATTCGTTAACTTGAACATTGACACGTTCAAGTGTATTTCTGTCGCGATAAAATGACTGATGAACAATTTTATATACGACTCGTCCTGTACGTACGTATGAATCTTTCGAGAAGAAGATACTCACGGAAGATTGATCTGCATCTGACAATTCTTGAGCGTATGCGACTGCACAGAGAAGGACTATCACGATCCACTTCATTTTCGGCGATATTCCTGTCGGATTGTCCCGTCTTCTTTAGTGATGCTGCTTGATCTCTGCTGCATTCGATAGAAACCAGCTCTTATATACGATTCTTCCAGCTGAGAGAAGGGCGTTGGGCGTTATCGGTATAGAGACATTCGGAACCGGGTATCACCCGTCTGTAAGTTATCAGGGTTGAGATATTTTTACCCACGGCCGGAAAGTGGGGACGACGCGACCATGGTGGGGACCAATAGTTGGTCGGGGTATGCAGTGATTTTCACGGTATTGTGACGTCCGCTTTGAAACATTAACATTTATAAAATAACAAACGGATATCGATCAGGCTACACATAACAACTGTTATTCACGTAGATATTTTTATGTCATTTATATATCTAAAGATGTCTCATCCGTAAACATGTACCTAAGCTGCTTCATCCCTTATCTAATCCAATAGCCAGTCACCAAAGTCACCATTACTCATTCTGAACCTTGTCATCTTCCGAACTTTTCCCACTACTTCTTCTATCGTTCAGGCTATTATGCGTTAGCAGCACAGGTACTAATTGTAGGAAACAGTAGGGATCGTACAGAACGTGA
>NW_017180576.1:737458-738508 GCF_001652005.2 Ceratina calcarata
TACCCGTGTAGCCGCTTTGCCTTCACAGGTTCTCAGTTGCGTACTGTATGACGCGGTCGTAATCATTTACGACCCGTGAGTCGGTTACTCCATGTAACCACTCTACCTTGGTTCAGTTTCATACTGAATGACGCGGTTGTAATTACTTACAACCCGTGAGTCGGTTACTCCATGTAACCACTCTAATTGCACACGATCTCAGTTCAATACTGAAAGACGCGGTCGTAATTATTTACGACCCGTGAGTTGGTTACTCCATGTAACCACTCTACTTATTCATTGTCTCAGTTCGATACTGAGGGACGCGGTCATAATCACTTATGACCCGTGAGTGGTTACTTCATGTAACCACTCTGATTTTCATTACGACGGCTCGATGCCGATTAATGCGATCGTACACACGATCCGTAGAGCAATTGCACGTGGGGCAATTGCTCTTAATACACAACATACACACATTCATACAGTTGACCGTTTGCACTTTCATCGATTCTTTTGTCAATATACAATTCATTCAAGGGGTTTTTTATGCCACATGGCTTTTTCCCCTAATCATTTTTGTCGAGCCAATAAATATCTTTAAATTGTCTGGCTCAAATCTGAGTTTTATTTAACTCCTAAAACGTCCTCATCCTCATAAACTTTGAATTACGGAATTTTTCCATGTTGGAAAGGTTTCGACGATACACTTCGAGGACTTAGGATCCTTGGGGTGCACGAACACAGTTGCAACTAGTGCACTAGTTTTCATGATTAGAGGTTTAATAAACAATTGGAAGCAGCCGATAGTATATTACTTGACAACCAATTGTGTAAATAGTAATAACTTGTCGTATATATTAGACGAACTAATAAGATCAGTCTTACACGCAGGATTGAACTTACGCGCTGTTGTCTGTGATCAAGGCACAAATAATCAGATGGCCATTAAAATGAAACTTTCTGGCGGAAATCCGTATTTCATGCATGGAAATCGAAAGATTTACGCAATTTTCGACATACCACACATTTACAAGTCCATAAGGAATCAACTTTTGCAATACAATATCC
>NW_017180576.1:740052-861963 GCF_001652005.2 Ceratina calcarata
ACACATAACAACTGTTATTTACGTAGATATTTTTATGTCATTTATATATCTAAAGATGTCTCATCCGTAAACATGTACCTAAGCTGCTTCATCCCTTATCTAATCCAATAGCCAGTCACCAAAGTCACCATTACTCATTCTGAACCTTGTCATCTTCCGAACTTTTCCCACTACTTCTTCTATCGTTCAGGCTATTATGCGTTAGCAGCACAGGTACTAATTGTAGGAAACAGTAGGGATCGTACAGAACGTGAATAAAAATCTTGTTTAAGTTTGAATTTTCAAAAACGGTCATTCGGACCGTGCATGGCAGGTTCAGTGTTGAAATAATAATAGTATTTCTAACATTAGTATTTCTACGGGATAAAAGGAACGTCAATGAACATTCTTGTAGTATTTCTTCTTCACGTATTTCTCCGACGATGAGTTTCCTAAATTAACATTATAAATGTTCTATTTCGCATGGAAATACGCAGTGTGTCAGTGACAGACCTAATGTAACATCGCACAACCGAGCGTCGTTCGTTTGTGAGCCGGGGAGTCCCTTACGGGCAACAGTTACTTATCAAGAATTCTCGGGCCTTCACCGTTTCCAGACGTTTTACCGCTTACGACGTAATCGTGAATCAATCATACACTGACAGATCGTGAACTCGCGTCATCGAATCTGACATCGATCAGAACATCGATTACGTACAGTCAGCATCGAAGTCTTCGTACATCTGATTCGTGAGATGGATTCTCTGTTCCACCCAGTACGTGCATACTTGTGTGCGATGTACGAAGACGTTTCGTGACTGACTGTACGTGCACCCCCTTTGTTATTGCAGCGGGATTAATCCGGTTCTTCCTCGCGAAACCGACTGATACACAGGAAACGAAGCTAGTTCTCGCGATGGTGAAAAAAATTCCTCTCTCTTATCGTTAATTATTCTAATGTCCACGATACGTTGTCGGTCAAAGATCAAAGCTGCGTAATAAATAAGCGCGATCCGCGATCGTTCGCAAAGTTCGTTTGCTTTGGACTTATGTAGAACTAAGACTTATTAATGTTACATTTTTCGCACGTTTAATCGCGTGGTTTACGACCTCACCGATCCATCAGAATCAAATTAAGAATCTCCGACTAGCATTTTACAGTAGAGGTCTCAAGCTTTAATTTAAAAGAAGAATCACGATGATTTGTTGCTGAGCGATCATCTCTCACCATGTCTCATTTCTCAAACTTGGAAAATTTTCATCGCAAATCTTATGATGCCATAAGATATTTCGAGTGCTATGAAAAACGGTAATGTAACGGTAGTGTTGAAAACAAAAGATGACTATTACACGCGAGACTGTTACGTTTCAGCATATCCCGATGTACATTTTCATAAAAAATGCCGATGTCGTCAAAGAAGGTCGAAGGAAATGAGCCCTTGGAAGAGTTCCTGTTACGGAATATACCTCTTTGTGCTATAAAGCTCTTTCACAACATGAAAAACACAAGAGGTGGCTTCTTTCAGTTGAGACATAATTTATAATTAATTATTCTTAGCGTCGTTCGATTTGCAAGTTCACACTAGGGCTGTTTTCATATTCTTCTTGTCTCTGATGTAAAATTTTATGCAGTATACCTATGTACTATACCGTGATGAGTCATTTCGACCCCACGGAACGTAGGTTAAAAGCATAATTATCTTGCAAATTATCGTTATTATTATCGTTGTCAGTTTATTATTTAATTTTCACTGGTAAGTACGTAAAAATTGCTATGTATTTTCTTAAATGACTTGCTAGTTTGAAAAACAACTTTGACCCCTCCGATAAAAGTAGTCGTGTACCTCGATCGCCGGTAATAATGATTAATGTATCTTACGACACTCCTACTTATACTACTATTTATAATGATTTTAAAGTGGCGATTGATAAATTTAGAGATTTACAACAGGTATAATGATCATCGGCGCATATTCGCTCTCTTTCCAGGCTGTTTCCCGCGACCGCCCCGTGTCGACTTTCACTCTCCCATATACGCTTCCCTTTATAATATTCGGCGATTGACCGCGAATTTAAGACATAACGATTGTAACGTGGTGATCTTGTTATGTGCAGGTGAACTTCCTAGTGACGCAGTTCACGGCACTGGTGCTGGCTGGATTTTTGCGAACGTTTCTCAGCCCACGCGCCGTAACGGCAGCCACCAGACATGTGTTTGGTCTCGTCATCGGCCTCGCGCTTGGATATTTCTGCTTCGGCAGGTAAACAGACCCACGTGGTGAAATAATAAATAAGTCAGGAATCAATAATAAATCGCCTCGTTAAAGAAGAAGCGGAATTGGTATTTTTTCAGACAGGCGATACACCTCGCAGGCCTCCCTGCGATATGTTACATAGCCATGCGCACGCAAGATCCCCGCTACATACAGAGGTAAATGGTGTACGATTACAAATGTCGCGAACGTATTTGTCATCGACGATGCCGCATCTCATTAAGTTTAAAGATAATTTCGTACGCTGCAAAGCAGCACAAAGACTTTTCCCAATTGGGGAGAAAGAAATTTTATTCAATTTCAAGATTCTTACTTCATTCATGTTTACGTTCTCCTCTGTGAATCGTGATGAAATCCCTGTATAAAGTACTAATATAACTCATATTGTCAATAGGGAGATTCTTGTGATTCAGTTATAAATATGTACTTTACGTTATTCCTGGAGACGATTAAAAAGTTAATCATTGTGCCCTCTCTTTTTTCTTGCTAAATATTTGCGATATCGAGCAGCGTTAAATGAGTGGGGGAACAAAGTCTGAGAAGAGCAAATTAACTCTCTTCTATACACATATGCGATAAATGCATACGAAACGTGCAACGCGATGTATTGGCTATACAGTCAATCCCAAAAGTTTATGCACTTTAGAAACGCATTTTTTAAAAAGAAATCAGACGTCGAAAGAACATTGCTAATAATAAACAATAACAAAAAAATTTCGATTCTTCCGAGATTTTTCCAACGGGTACACCCCTTTAATTTCTTTCAAATTTTCGTTTTTGGCCAATAACTCCCAAGAAACCGTTGGACATACGGAAAAATTGCATATGACCTTTCTTGTAGAGGACGACGAGATCTACAATTTCCATGTAAAAATTTTTCGCTAGTGTCAATAGTTAACGAGTTATTTGCAAAAAATTGTTTTTTTCGTTTTTTGCAAATAACTCGTTAAATATTAATGCTAGCAAAATCTTTTTATACAGAAATTGTAGATCTCGTCGTCCTGTACAAGAAAGGTCTGATACAATTTTCGCGTAGATTCAACGGTTTAGGAGTAATTAAGGAAAAACGAAATTTTTTGTCAAAAGTTTGCCGTTTCGACGCTGGGATGGTCGGATTTTGTCAACATTTACCACCGACAGATGTACAGCTACGCCTCGTACACTCTCGACATCACCGGTGAGTAGACTCTCGCAGTCGAGATAAGTTCGATGAGTTCCTTTAGCACACGTCCGGTGTTCTTTGCTTCGTCCCCTCTGTACCTTTTAACTCCTGATTTCGACCCGCCTAGTTCCGTCCTTTAATAATGTTAGGCACGTGCTAGGTAATCTCCGATTTTTTTCTCAATTTTTTACGCGTGAGATTCGGAGAAAACAAGTGTCGAAAATCATGTTCCAAGGGATGTCCCGTTAAATGTGAGCGAACTTCATTTTCCGAATCGTCACGTAGGACTGCATTTATAAATTGTAAAAATAAGAATGCTTGGACAAGAAAGAGAAAACGTTAATAGGCTTACTTCCGGTACTGAAAGTCTGTAGTAGTAGTAGTAGTAGTAGTAGTAGTAGTAGGGATCGAGGGATCATCCGATGTAGTACTACAGTCGGGGAAATGGCTCGTCATCACTGTACCTTTACACTTCTGATTCTTAACTATTCTCTCATCCACGCAATCACTTTTATGATACGATACGAAATCCTTTATTTTTCAAATAGAGATAATATATGTACGGCAGGATACGCAAGGCCTGTTTTCTAATAAAAAAATGCATATCTAATTAAAGATCGGTCGCGTGCATTGCAGGGCCACTTATGGTGATAACGCAGAAGGTAACCAGCCTCGCATTCAGCGTGCACGACGGATTAACGCGAACCGATGAGGAACTCACGCCGACGCAGCGTCATCAAGCCGTAAAGTGAGTCGATGTCTTTCTTAATCAGTCGTCCTACAATATTAATTATGACGATAATTGTTAATTATGGTGCGCACGATATACAGGGCAGCGGTGCATAACGTTCGGTTGGGGAAAGAGTCGAAATTGACGCGTGATCGAAATTACATTGGTCGAAACTTTTAGGGTCTCCCATTAAGTCGAGTTGGATCAATGGTCAAGAGAGTTTTGCAAAAATTAATAAAAATTAATTGCTACGCCCCATACGCATCTAGGTATATGTCGAGGGTTCTATCCTATAATAGGATTAATAGATTTTGCGCAAATTCAGTGTATTGCTAGGTAAAGCTTTTAAAAACACGTGATCAAGTTTTTATTAATGACTAGTATCAGAAGCTGTGCTGGCACGATCATCTTTTACACGCCAACCGTGTTTCGCCTCTGCTCGGCTAAATCCAATTTGTTTGTGTATTTTAGAAAGATGCCGACGACGTTAGAGTACTTCAGCTACGTCTTCCACTTTCAAGCGTTGATGGCCGGACCGGTGATATTTTATCGCGATTACATCGATTTCATTCACGGACGTAATTTGTCCGGATCGAAAGCTCTAACGGTTAGATCATTTCTTTCAATCATTATTATTTTCCCTTCTCACTGTTTATCAACATAAAGAGAGAAACGTGCAAAGAGGAGCATGGAGGGCAGTACGATTTTGTTCGTAATTATTATTTCAGGGCTGCGACAAAAATACCGGTCCGTACGGCGAAATAGTCTTGGAACCATCTCCGACGCAGGTTGTAATAAAAAAGGTCGTCGTGAGCTTACTGTGCGCCGCTATGTTCGTCACTTTCATTCCGGCGTACCCGATCTCAAAGCTGAAAGGTTCGCTGTCTCTCCTTTCTCTTACCTGTTTGAATCGTACGAACATCGTCGAACCAAAATACATGTTTCAATGCTCTACGATAAAATCGATGAATGATCTCAAACGATCCTTCGTATCGATTCGGTCTCTTCGCACTCACGCGCTAATGATTCAAATGGGTGGAGCATTCACCGTGTCTAGTCACGCTTCGTTCGACGCGGCCCCGTTTTGTTTCCAGATGATGACTTCCTAAAGAACACGACGGCGTTCTCCAAGATGTGGTTCTTGATGGTAGCCACCATGCTCGTTCGTTTCAAGTATTACCACGCTTGGATATTCGCCGATGCGATCTGCAATAACTCCGGCCTTGGGTTCAGTGGGTATGATGCCAACGGTGAACCCAAGTGGGATTTGATATCCAACGTCGACGTTTACGGTTTCGAGGTAAAATCCAAGTCTATTTTTTCTTTTTTTATTGAGCTCATGAAACGTGAATCGAGATTTATTACAGCTACATGTGTCGTACGATTAGTATTATAAATAGACCTGGCAGTCGTCTGATAAAGAACACTTTTGTATGCAACAGTTACGATCTTTTAAGAACGCGTGTATAAATATATGTATAGTTGCATGGCGGAGTATTAGATGCTGCAATTATCGTCTCTGCGATTTAAGAATAGGAAGAATTCATTTTGTCTTAGATCTTTAACAAGTTTCACTCTCTGGCACTGCCACAACAAGTATGATCTAGATCTTTAGATTTATAGCCACGTTCATAGTACGAGTCACGGACAATACCGATCCGAATTGAATCTGACAATTCTTCTGTGTTTATTATGACTTTTGTCTATTCGATGTAGAATCCTTTGAAAATCACAAACTGACCTATAATAATAAGGTATACAATCGTATTTCCATCGAGCGTCCTTGAAATTGTAAAATCATTTTTTATCTCAGATGTCTCTCAACCTGAGAGACAGCATCGAACACTGGAACAAGGGGACGAACAGGTGGCTTAGGTCGGTCATGTACGATAGAGTGAAGCACGATAAAGTTGCGTTAACATACGCCCTGTCCGCCCTGTGGCACGGTTTCTACCCCGGTTACTATTTAACGTTCGCCAACGGAGCGTTCTTCACCGTTGTGTCGCGCATTGTAAGTATACTTTACCAGATCATCTATTTTGACGCTTTGACAAGATTCACAGATTCTTTAGAACATGTGAACTCTTCGTTTACGAAATGTTTGAATAAGAGCCCGCGACAACGTAGTCACCAATGAATCAGTGATCCGCATTGACTTATTTTTGTTACAGGGTCGCCGTAAAGTACGACCGCATTTCTTAGGATCCAAGCGAATGAAGTTCCTCTACGATGCACTTACGTTCATGGCGACGCGAGTCTTAATGGCCTACATGACGTTCAGCTTCATACTCTTGGAGCTGTTACCAAGTCTCAATGTGTACCTGTAAGTACCGTCTACGAGAAATTCGCGTCAGGTGCGAACGTTCCAGGTCTCCTCTTTCGATCTTAACGCTAGGGTTATGAACATTTCTCACGTATCAGATCACAGCGTCAATTTGACGCGTTCCGTGAAAATTAGAAAGCTCTGAAGAATTTTAGTATATGTTTATCTCGCTGAATACACGATAGTCAGTACGAGTGGTAGAAGGAAAATGCAGACGGTTTCTGTAATTTTCCTCCTGAAACGTGGAACGGGTCAGAATGACGCGCATTGCGAACCTAGTGTTGACTTAGAGGAGATTCTCATCTTCGGTGAAACAGTATTTTTACATATCGATTTATTTGTCTGTTTCAGGTATTTCTATCTGTTTCCACACGTGATCGGTTTAGCTATAATAGCGTTAGCACCGCGTCTTCCGAAAGTCCCGGCGTACAAGAAAAGAAGCGAAGAGGAGTCGAAGGTGTCTCAGGAATTGACGAACGGAACCGTGCGCAATTCCATGTGAAATCCTGTTGGACGCGGGCGAACGAGAAAATAAACGAGTGATGAGAGATAAATATTTTTTACGAACGTTTTAACGCGCATACAAATATTATGTACATATTATATACACGCACACGTACATATTATATTATATATACGAATATTGATATTTACTGTTGCGACGTGTTACTGGTACAAATTCTATGTCGAGCGTGAAAAAAGTCTGTTTTCTATACGGAACGTGAACGAGTAATCCTCCGACCGCGGATTTCGCGCGTTTACACGAAAGCGGAATGCTGCGTGGTAGTCTACTAAATTATCCCGAATATCAATAGCTGAACGCTTGCTTCAATGTTTTTTAACGACTACCTACGATTTACGATTTTCATCCGATGTCACGAACGTTGTTTAAAAATCCGCAGTCTGGCAATCGTACATTTCTGAGCATACGCACAATTCGGAATCGTTTCAGATTTCACGATGAACGACGCGCGCAATTCAAACTGCTGTTTATGCATTTATGCAAGATTTCGATTCGTAGAAAACTGAGTGCGTATAGTGTACCAGTGCGTGGAGTGGACCATTGAACTATATAAAACATCTGATCAATGTGAACGAATGGGTGGGGGGTAGGGGATATTCGTCGACAAAGAGGAACCGTGAAGGAATTTCTAGGTGTATAATGCATGTTTGCTGAACTCAGACGCGTGAAGCACATGATTGCGTAATATTTTCGAGTTGTTGACAATGTTATAGATTCAAGTGATTCGATCGAATATCAAACTTCTATCCCCACCATAGCTAAATTTACTGTAAGTTAATACAAATAGAGACAGGGACTATAAAAGAAAGGATAAAGATTCCTCTAGAGATTCTCGCTTCTTTGAGCTACTTTTCTATCCTTACGACTTCTGACAACCGCGTACACTACAGATGTTTTATATAGCTCAATGGCGTGGAAGAAATATATAAGGCTAGAGTAATGTATGTCGTTGCGAGTGAAATTTCTATTTAGACTCCATTTTACCTTGATCGATCTTCACAGGACTTTACGGGCTCCTTCGACGTCACGCACCACTCCTTCCGGGTTCTCTCTGCACGGTGTTTATCGTGTGAATAAAAAAGATCGATGAATCGTAACGTCTTCGTTACGGCTTCGATTCTAAGCCACTTTTGCAGTTTTATATTTTAGTATTATCGCGAATCGATTGAAATATATCTATTGCGATCGTGATTCCATTGAAGTAAATTCAGATGTTTACGAGACGTTGATGTTTCATTCGAATATTTGGAAGTATATTAAACACGGCGATGTTACGTGAGTATGATGTTACAAGTTTGTCACAAAGCGTCTTCTCAGTTTTACGAATTTTAAATTCTCTCCTGTATTTTAAACAAACCAAAGATTCTAATTCTCCGACGATGTGCGATACGAATATTGTATACCCCGAATAAACATTTTTACATTCTACTGATTTGTTGTTTCCTTGTGTGAAAGAAACATTTTTTTCGTCTAGGCAATGTGAATCCGAAAATGTGCCTAATTCCCAAAAATATTCGAGCTTTTTAAAAATTTCGAAAATTCAATAGACGAAATTTAGACGACATTTTTGGGAATCTCGGAACTTTTTAGAAATCGTCGCGACCCGTGAAGTACTCGTCCTGAACGACGTTTCCGGGCTCTCGCACGTCTTTTAAATCATGAATAAAACCGAATAAAGATACGGAAATGCGACAGTTCGCTGATAGAACGAAATCCGACGTGGATGACGCTATCGTTGCATTGACCAGCGTTGACCTGGGACAGGTCGCGTGTATAGCTACGGTTCGAACGTTCACCGACGTTTTGCACGAGTATTTTCATTCGCTGCCTAATGGAATATCGTCCTTATAATCGGGTAAAGAGAAGCACCGAAACTGTCCGACACTCCCGAAGCCTTATTACACGGGGTGGCAGCGAACGGTCGCTCAGTTCGAACCCCTGGGACCCTCAGTGCGGTCATCGTGATCGAGTCGCGACGATCCACGATCGCGAGCTCCGATACAGGCTCTCTTGATCCAAGGAAAACATGGTAAACTCGTTTTTCATTACTCGCAATCGCGGATGTGTAAAGGACAGTGAACAGTTTCGTGTGAGTCTATCTAACGCGTAGACGAAACGGATATTCAATTAACGCACTGGAAAATGGAATATCCCTTTCAATATTGGATCAGAGAGCATACTTTTCTGCGGGACGCGAGAAGACTCGGTTCACTGTGCAACGTGTAAAAAGAATTCGTTCAAAATCAAAATTATCGGTCGAAGTCGCGAAGAAACAGACGTTTCAATTTTTTTAACTTTTCAATAACAATTTGGTACATCTTGTTTGTAGATCTAAGTAAATTATACGCGGGCACAAAGTTTTATAAAAATCGGTTAACATTGCTGTGAGTTGCAAACAAAATTAACGATATTGAATAGAAATTAGCGATTAACAAAAGTAAATGGCATTTTCCCATTCTTGAAGCCCTATCCGAATTTCATTCGTCCAATATCCACTTTTACGAAATATCAGATTAGAAAATTATATGCGGGTCGGTACACAATTAATTTTTATGAAAATGATAAAATTATGTTAAAGAGTTTAAGTCGTATTCTATACATTCTCGATGGCCGGTCACCACGTGCGTCAACGTTAATTGTAAGAGGATCGGGATGTAGTAACTGATAATTGGCTTGTTTGAAAAGACTGTTTAAACCTCGATTACGTATGACGAAAATGCGCTAATAAGAAGAAGTCGTCAACGTGGAATTACACATTATTTAATCGTTTAACGAGATGAATGGTCTTACATAGTCGCGTCAAGATTGATTATAGCTAAACTGGATTTCTATGCATTTATACCAGATGTCTCGATGGAGGAAATGTATTAACGTAACCGTGATAACGTAAAACGTAACGTTAACTGTATGTATAAAGCATTAACGACAAAATACGTATTAGCACGATTGCAGGAGCAATCTTTTAATCGATATTATTCAAGTTTCGTTTGAAGTAGAAATCTGCGAATGGACGACATCGTTACGAATCTTTTGTCGACTCAATTACTTAACTATAAGAATCTAGAAAAACGATTGATTAGACCAATCTTAAGGCTCGACCGCTGATCTGGTCCATTTAGAAAAAATATACGTATATTAAAGAATGAAATTTCATTGAACATTTCGTACCTCTAAAAAATTGCAAACGGAATAATTTTGTTGATAAAACAAATTTCTAAGTTTGAAAATATTGTGAAATTTCTGTGTCAAATGAAACATCTATCACGTGAATTTAAGAAACGACATCTAAATTGAGATTCCATTTACTCTTGGAAAATAACTTCACATATCGTATTTTTTTATATTTTGCACGTTACGCGCACTATTCACATCGAAATCTTGTAGAAACCCATGAAATCCGTGGTCTTGTAGAAACCCATGAAATCTATGAACGGTGCGACGGGAGTCGAAATACAAATGGTGTTGCAGAATCTGGTGACTATGGTAAAGGTCGGTTACGCAATGGTGATATTCACCCTGTTGCTGATGATGTGGGCGTCGTTGGCTCGGATGCACGAGCTACCGGTGCAATACCCGCCGTGCTTCTTCAATCCCCTTTGCACCTGCTCGAAAGCAATGCCCGATCTCGGTATAGTCACCTGTTACAACGTGCCGATGCCCCGTATACCGCAGCCCATAAACTCCTCGAAGGTGTTCATGCTGCAGTTGGAGAACAACGGATTGATGTTTCTGCAGCCGCAGTTTCTCATGAACACAGGTAGACGAACGAGAGTAGAATAGGATCGCTTCCCGGGCGGACAACAATCAATTGTCATTTCTTATTTGTTCGAGTCCGTCGACGGAACTGCGTCATTTTAATTTGCATTCGGTGTTAATCACTGTATCTCGATTTATTAATATTATTTGAAAGATTGTTTCTGTTAAGAAATAAATATTAACAATAGAGTAGATCTTTTAAGCAGGACACTCGTTCCGAAATTCCTTTACCTCGGGCGGCTGGAGGGTCGCAGACTTTTTATCGCCCCACTAATAATCAACGATTAAATTTTAATAGCTCGAGGAGAGTTTAATTAAAATTGCATTTTCGATTCTTCATTTCGCAGGTTTGAATCGAAAATTAAATTCTTCATTGGAAGAAATTAAAATCGACGATTAAACGACGATTGATCCTTGATTAGGCCTTGAAACCTGCTGGAACGTTGAATTGCAATTTTCGCGTAGACGAGATCGTTGCTCGATGAGACTCGATAGGTCGGTTAAGAGTCAGCGACCGAGCCCGTCACGTATAATTCCTTGCATCATCGATTACGTTAGGTATTTACGATGCGTGGCGGTTCACTTTTCACATGCACGCCATTCTCCTATCTCTCAGGTCTGTACAACCTACGGATCAGGCATAATCCTCTGGCCGACATCCCGGACGAAGCTTTCCTAGGGCTTGAGAGATCGTTATGGGAGCTCGAATTACCCTACAATCGCCTGGAGAGGGTTCCCAGCAGGTCGTTTAGGCACTTGCAGAAGCTACAACTCCTCGATCTAACAGGTACCGTCGGTCTTCCACGCGACGCATCTACGACGTCCTTCTTTTTACGAAGGAGAAGAAGCGATTTCAACGATTCATATTCACTTCTGACAATACACAGTACAACTCTTTACGCTCGTATGCTATGCTGGGCACGACGATACACATTTGAATTTGAAATAAGTCGAATGCAGAGGGTCGAATAGACAAGGGAAATATTAATTTGTAAAGTTCGAAATTAGTTCAGCTTGATCTACTGAAAAATTTCAATTCGATCAAGCTGCACTTGCAATGGACGTGGACGATAAAAAGATCGAACGTCCAATCGAGAGAAGACGTTAATCGTCGATCGGACTGGCGATCTGTTGTGGCATGAAAAATTCATTCTTCGGCATGAAAAACTCTAGGTGAATCACGTGGTAAAGAATGAAAAAGTTGCTTTCGTTGAATTGTGTGATCTGACTCGTAGAGGGGCACCCGACATTGTCCACAAGTGAGACAAGATGAAAAAGAGGTAAAAATAATATTGTTCACAGGTAACAAGATATCGAAAATCGCAGCGGACAATTGGCGCGGTTTGGAGAACTCGTTGCAGAAACTGCGACTGGGACGGAACGCGATCGACAGGCTCCCGGCGGACGCGTTCGCCGGGCTTACTTACTTGGACATGCTCGATCTGCGGGAGAACAACCTGAAAGATGTCGATCCTTCCGTGTTCAGGGACGGCATGGCGCATCTGGTGCACCTCTACCTGAACGGAAACCAGTTGACTCACATTCCGTACGCCCAGCTGTCCTCTTTGAAGCGCATGAAGGTGTTGGATCTCAGTTACAACAGGATATCGAAGATGTTGAACCCGCAACAGGAACCGGAAATCAGGGGGATTCAGATGTCCCTCGACATACTGCGGCTCGATTACAATCAAATCGAGAGCCTCATGTCCGGTGACTTTCAACACTTCCTGAAGGTCAACAGGACTTACCTCGATGGGAACCCGTTGACGATGATCGAGGTGAGATTCACGGATCGTTGCTAGACCGTCGATTTTTCTGCGAGACACAGTCAGGGACGATATTGACGTTCTGCGAGCCCTTAGACGGAAACAATGACGAAGCATCGGACAGTTATTAGATATTTACACTAATAAAACGCACAGTGGCAAAATTTTAAAAATATTGCAAGGCTACAAAGAAATTTTTAAGGACGCGTTTTATTAACGTTTCTTCCAAAAGTTACGACGTCAGTTATAGCGAATGTCGAACGATGTGTTTTCTAGGAGGATACGTTTAGAGACTCGAGAATACGGGAACTTTATTTCAGCGACTGCCGCCTGATGGAAGTAAGTTCCTCCGACTTCAGGGGCTTGGAGTCCTCCCTCGAACTGTTGGACCTCTCGGGGAACAACATCACGACCCTCCCGAGCCCCGTCTTCCAAGAGTACGACTTCTTGCGAACGTTGATCTTTCGCGAGAACAAGATACAAACCTTCTCTCCCGGTAAATTAATTTACACTCTCCTAATCGTTACACTACTGCAGATTTTTGTTCAAAATAAAATATTTCCAATTAAAATGTGCTTCGCATTCAAATTCTGAAATATCTCATTTATTAAATGCTATGAGAACACCAATTTTTCAACACCAATTAATTATTGAACTGCGGATTTTTATTTATAATAAAGAATTAAAATGTGTTTCGCGTTTCAATTCTAATTTAAAGAACGACTCACCGATCAAACGCTATGACTGTACCAATTATAAATTGCGATAATTTTGATGGATCTCTGAATAAATTCTCTCAGCTGAAGTGTTCAATGGATTCCAATACTCCCTGTACCACCTGGACCTCAGCGGTAAAAAGAACGGATTGGTGTCCCTTCAGGATCTTCGACAGATGAGAAATATGCGATTCCTTTCGATCTCGCGGATGCCGATACCGACGCTTTCGGCCGAAGACTTTATGGAGTACGGGATGGACATCAAAGAGCTCCGCATCGTGAAAAGCAACCTGAACACCATCAAGAGTCACGCTTTCATGCACGTCCGCGGAATCAAGTACTTGGATTTCTCTGAGAATTCGATCTCCTCGATAGAAAACGATGCGTTCTCCGAGGTAATCCCGTCCGTCTCACACGTTTCTTCTTCAGAAGGCGCTCTAGTTGTAATCACGGGTCGGTGTGCACGCGAAACGTCATTCGAATCTCTCGTCTCTTTTCTGTCGTTGTTACAAACGCGGATCGAACGTGAAATACTTAATCCGACGTTAGTTTCGTTAAGCAGTCATTAAAAATTTCCGATCAAATTGTAGATCGTCGCGACGATTTCTCAGAATAAATCAAGAATTTGTTTATTACAAAGACTCACTCGTCACTGTTCATTCTGCTTTTTTTAAATGATCGCATTTCTGCTTCTGAATCGACTTTCGACGTGAGAAATTTTATAAGCGTCGCGTAAATTTTCTACTCCACTGTTTAATATGATATGTTCGAAATCGGATCGAAGATTTTAAACGGAGGAATTAATCGTGAATTGAACTCGTTTCGCGAGTGAGTACGTTATGAGTTAAGCAACCATAGAAAATCAGAATTGTGTTCGACCCACGAGATTCGGGCTAATTTACCGTAATATTTAATTAAGTTAGATACGAACCGCGTCCCGGGGGCCTTGATAACTGCAGATAATTCCAATAAAGCGGGCTTCTTCCATAAAGTTACCCGAATCACTTAAACAACGAGCGTACTTGACCGACAAACGTACATAAGTTTCGAAGCATCAAGACAATTTTAATAAATTCCACATGGACTAACAATTATGAATGGAACTGGTGTCTCCCTGATTCAGGTCGGTCATTCGCTTTTGACGTTGAGGATGGCTCACGGATTATTCTCTTCCGTTTCCGAGATACCGACCGCCCCTTTCAAGTTTCTAACGAATCTGCAACACCTCGACTTCAGCAACAACAAACTTAAATCGCTGCCGGACACGTCGTTTCACTTTCTGAAGAGGATCAAGCGTATCGAATTGCAAGACAACGAGATCAATAACATCCGGAAGGGAACGTTCCAGGTGAGATCGATATTTATTCGTTTGGCCCTCAGGGCGGGTTGCCCTGTCAAATGCCCTTTAGTAGTAATAGTAGTGGATTCTCACGGGTTAAAAAACCCTTTTGTTCGTACGTAGTATATGGTGAAAAAGTGTAAAACGTATATTTACAAAGTCCTCGACGTCTTTGAAGTTCCATGACTCAACGACTTGGTTCTCGTTCATGAAACACGTTTCTATCCTACACGTTTAGAATTCTATACACGATAATTAGTGCGGGTGTCAATCGATAACTGAGATCGCAGATCTAATGCAGAAATCAGATTTTTTAATTTAACGTGATATACGTTTCACTTTCATCAGGGTGACATCCATTCGTATTTGGAAGAGGTGAATTTCGCGTTCAACAAAATCACGACCCTGGCGACCCACACGTTCGTCGACCTGCCGAAAATAACGATGATAAATTTAGAGGACAACGCTGTAGACAAAATCGAGAGACGGGCGTTTATGAACATGAAACTCCTCAAGTACATTAATCTACGCGGAAACAAACTACGAGACATCACCGACGAAGCCTTTCAGGTAAGGCCTATAATATTTTTCAAACACCCGATTAAACGCAATCGAAACGCGAATCTATTAACGGGACTACTAATTTGTACATTTAAGAATCTGCCGGATCTGGAGTTCCTGGATCTCTCGTACAACGACCTGAACGAATTCAACTTTGCCTCGTTCGATCAAGTGGGAACTTTGGCATCGTTTAAAGTAAACGCTAGTCACAACGAAATCCCAAAATTATGGATCAATAGCACCACATTCACGCCTCCGACCACCAGTGAGTCTACCGAAACGAATATATACTTTTAACGTTTACCACGCGAGTAGAGCGCGGAGTCTCTTGGAAAATAAAACTTGTAGGACGTCGACGTAAGAAACGACGTTTTTTAATTTTTACGAATTACGTCTATTCCGTCGAACGCTAAGAATTTCGTAGTCGATACTCTACGCATTTTTGCACGCTATATTCTTACGTTCTTTTACCAACTCAATTTTGCTACGAATCCGCAAGCGAGACCCGCAGTCCGATCGCGAAACTCGCGATTACCTAACACACATGTTTTAAGTCAATGTCTTTCATCATTTTTTAAGTCAATTTCATTTGGCATAAAAATCGGCGAGCCTAGTCACACAGTTACTATAAATTCGAATGCAGGCAGCTTACGTGTCCTACATAAGTCTTAATTCGTTTAAACCCGAGCTTAAATCGTAAGCCGTTCCACTAATTCTGTTTGATCTGCGTTCCAGTCGGCGGTACGATCCAATCGAACATCAAAGTCCTCGACCTCAGTCACAACAACATCTCGGACATAATGAGGTTCTACTTCAAGCCCGTCGAATATTCCCTGACTCACCTCTATTTGTCCCACAATCAACTGAGCAACGTGACCCAAGGGGTCTTCGGGAACATGCCGCACCTACAATGGCTCGACCTGAGCCACAACGAACTGATGGAAGTCGACTTCGACTGTTTCCGAAACACGAGGAACATCCAAGTCCTCTCACTCTCCTGGAACAACATCATGGACATCCCGGCGGAGGCTCTGAGACCTCTCAAGAAGCTGAGGATCATCGACCTCTCGCACAACAGACTGAGGACGTTGCCGGACAACTTGTTCTCGGACGCGAGTATAGAGAGCTTGGATCTGTCCCATAATCAGTTCATGCGGCTGCCGATTAAGATCATGTCTATATCGGCAGCGGCCAGTCTCTCCATGCTGGACATGTCTTGGAACACGCTCTCGGGAATTCACACGACAGACGCTATATTCAGGCTCAGGGTTGGTTCATTTTACGATACTTTGACTTGGGATAAACATTCGTTGAAACTGTTGACAATGAAAAAGTGAAATTTACGGTAAATCTAGATTAGTCTTATTGTGGATCAGAGGTTTCCAGTGGGGCCGGTGAAATTTTAAAGGGCGTCACTGACGACGAGAGGACGATCGCCGAATATGCATCAGTGATTGATCCGCGTGATCAAGGTCCCGTTGATTACAAAAAATTAATTATTTATCGTAACGTTGCAAGAAAGAGATCGTATCTTTAAATTATTTACGTGCAATTATTTGTATCATGATTCCATTGTACGCTCATAAAAAAAATGTAAGAACGTCGATGGGTCAAAGCGTTTCTCTGAAAGGAATCGACGCGCGACAAGGAATCCCTGCTCTAGACTGTTGTTCAACAAAAATTGAAATAATTTATTCTTCCCATCCAGAGTCTAACGTGGCTGGATCTGTCGTACAATCGACTGGTCAGACTTGACGATGGAGTATTCTCGGACCTGTTCTACCTGACTCATCTCGACTTGAGTCATAATAAACAGTTACTGTTGGAATCTCGCGGGAGGACGTTCCACGGGTTGGAGGACTCTCTCTTGTACCTCGACCTGAGCAACATCTCCCTCTTAAGTGTGCGTAAATTCATGAATAATTCACGAACTTTTATGGAAACGGAAACATTTAAATGCGCTTTTAAAATACAAAATCTAGCCTTCTCACGAGCATTTACACAGTGTGTCCAAAACCGGTGTATGAACTTGTTTCATCCGTTCGGTCTCGTAGCATGAGTTTGGTCCCAACGGTTTTGGACACCCTGTATGTCTATTAACGTAAATCATGTTCGATCGTCGGGTTTCTACGGATTAAAGATGCCAGAATTGCCATTGCGACGATTGCAAACGTTGTACTTGGCGCACAACGAGTTGGCATCGATACCAGCGGAAATGGCATCGAACCTGACGTCCCTGCACTATTTGGACCTGAGCGCGAACGATCTGACCGTGGTACCGTTGATCACGCACAGTCTACCCGAACTGAAGACTTTCAACCTGGCTGACAATCCCATCACGGCTGTCAGCAACACCAGCTTCTTAGGCATCGCCGACAGCCTCGAGGAACTGGACATACGACGCCTGTCTTTGTCCATTTTCGAGGTGAGTCTTCATATGGGTATAAAAGAGAACCAAAGATCCGTTTGACACAGAGACAAGAGCAGTACTGTTTCGTACAGATTTATTATATAATTTTACAATGAATTATAGAATCTTATTTCATCTACTCTGAGGTTGCTGTTCGATTGTTCAATTAAGATTTCTGAAATTTAGTAGAAACGTTCGGTTTCAGAGCGGAGCACTGTGCAAAGCGACGAAACTCCGCAGGTTGTATATAACTGCTTACAACGGCGTGAAGAATTTCAATTTTCCGAACATTTTGGAATACAATCACGGCCTGAGGCACCTGGTCATCGACGTACGCTCCGAACATTACCGAAGTAAACGAACGCCGCTCTCGTCGTTCTCTCAGCTCACCGAAAACGTTTTTCATCGCAGGTACAAAACGAGACGAATTTGGAGAAGGAGATGAAAGGGAGGTTCCCCAACAAATTGTTCAACGTAACTCTGACCGGTCGCGCGCTCAAGGACATAAGTCCCGACATTTTGCGAGTACGCGTTTCTCTCTCGATCATTTCTCGATTAGCTTCGATTCAGAAGACGCTTGACGAGCGTTCTCATTTCAGGGTATAAGGAATCCGCACTTGCACTTCGGGATGTACAACACGAGCGTGAGCACCGTGCCGAAGGATGTGTTCGATAACGCCGAGTGGGTGAGGAACGTGACCGTTCATCTTCATCATAGCGACGTGCGGACTCTGAACAATCCGTCGAACGGGTACAAGCCGGGTGTACCGGGGAAACGATTCTTGTTGAAACTCACCGTCGCGGGAAACTACTTCACTTGCGACTGCGACATCGGGTGAGTCGTAATGTAAATTTTAACACTGTGTCTACCGATGTCGAAACACGCCTCCTGAAATTTTTGCTTAAAATTATTATTATCAGTTTAATACTTTTTACATTTGCACGAACGAAATTCGAACGATTCTATTTTCTTGATGTTCAGATGGATGGAAGACTGGCAGAGGAAGCACAGGCAGTACCAAGAAGATCGTTGCACCACTTACAGCGAGTTCAAGAACTTCGAGCGGGACGAAGAGGATGACGAATTTGATTGCTGGGACAACGGTTGGGACGACGATCTGCGCGAATCGTTTTGCTTGAACAAGAACAACATGTCGGTACTGGAAGCGTTGAAGACCGACCTCGAGTGCGGATGGGGCGCCGCGGACTCCGTCCAAGCTCCTCACCGTTCCCTGCTCTTCTTCTTCTTCTTCTTTTTCGTGACGGTGATTTATTAAAGTCGTCTAAACATTTGATCACGTATTTCACGCGTTCCCCGTCTAGCTCGCATAACGATGCCCAACGCGAACACGCTGCTGTCGTACGTTGCGGTGGAATCGCGAGCGCGCCGGCGGGGAACGAACACATCTTGCACATCCCCTCGTTTCTTCGGCCAGGGCCTAATAAAGTCTGATGAGACTGTCGGGTCAGTCGTTCGGATACTCGTACAAACTGACCATGTAATCACGACCAGTGCCGATCGGCGATCGGATTTCTTACAGAGAAGGCACTGGTGCCCACTTTTCTTCCGTGACACGTGTCCGTCGAAAGGAATTGAAGTTTTGTTCTCCGTATTCGATTCTTTTCTCTCCCACAGTAAGCGTATAGAGATCACGGTAGGGTATGTAGACCTTCACGATCGTTCCCTTGAGTGTCACGGTCGAATTTCAAGATCGACTTCCAACTCGCCGAAGAGCCGAAGAGAAAATCAACTCGAGAATATACATACAATTTTTTACTTTGTTCTCGACGAGCTCCACGATCTCATAGTCTCTCGTGCACGGAGGACAGTTTTTGGAGTTTAGATTGCCGATTGATCTTACTTGATGGAAATTAAGCCTTCTATAGGAATTTTACAGGAAGGAAACGCGTACAGTTTAAGACAATTGGAATAACGATGAAATATTCTCGTAGGGAAATGATTTCACATGTTTAAAAGATGTACGTTTGCTTCCATCGTCTGTCGACATATTTTTTTTTTTAATAAAGTCGCACCGAGTATCACGTTCGTTTCTCATCATTACCAACTCTTCTCGAAACTCAAGGATGTACGAACCCTTACATAAAAATATTGTACAAAATCTTAGAAATTTTGCGAGCCTATTAAAAAGGTTATTACATCTTGAATTCTCATGTTGAACGACAAAATTTTGATTTCACTTATGCAAAAATATGAATACAACAATGACCGAATCTTCAAATTTTGTATAATTCTCGATACATGATTTAAGAATATTTTAGTTGAAACAATGTCAATTTCGAGGATATCATTAGAAATTATGCGTTAAAAATTGCCAGTGAACAGAAATTGAGACGTTTACTTCGATCATGATCTAAACGATTTAAATTAATTTGTATGTTACAAATCTTACGATTTAATTCGCGACAATTACGACTGTTAAATTGAGAAAACGAAATTGGTGGGTGTTGGTGCGATTCTTTAATTAAGTTCGCGCAAACAACAATTACACGGGAAATTCGCATTACAATTATTACTAATACCATAGAATTATGCCTAAACGAGCGTCGACACAGTTAATTATAGAGCATCAGCTTCGCTACTATGTCAATTACCATGTGCACTATCGGCAACACGATAAAACCGAATATGAATATCAGACAGATATAAACGCTGAATAATTCCGTCGTGAACACCAGGCACCGAGTCATCGTCTGCCGAAAATCCTTGCTGTTTCGTATGCTAATCAGTTTGTCCAGAACGAATCGCAACAGGTACAGAAACACCTAAAAATCGTTTCAACAATTTTCTTCCCGTTTCAAAGTTTTTCTACGTTAAATGTCCCGACAAAACGATTAGACGTTCAAAGTGTAAGCGTGCAACAAAGAGAATTAAATAAAAGTATCGTCGTGTATCCCCTAAAGTTAAGTATCGTCGTTAATTCATTTTGTACACATTATTTGGATGCTACGGATATCATTGAAATGCACGAATTGCTCAAAGAGAAGATACACAAGCGAAATAAAGTCTATTGAAACCCTGAAATAGCGTCCGATTATTATTGCGTTCGGTGAAAAGTGCCTTTTAGGAACGCGGGTATAAGACACGACACGTGTTCCCAGATCTTCTATTATATTATTCATGAGTTTCAATATCTTTTAACCTTAGATCTACCATCGGGGTCAAACTGACTGAATTATTTTGAAAATTACTATTATTATCTCTGTCAGTTTATCATTCAATTCTCGCTCATAAAAACGTAAAAATTGCCATGCTACCTTTCCTTGAATGACTTATTAATTTGAGAAACAAGTCATTTTTACCCCTTTGATAGAGATGCGTCAATCGTAATTCTATTGTTAAAGCCGTTATTTGTAAAAAGACGTTTTCTCCGAGAATAATAAGTTGCCATGTTACCTCGACAACCGGTATGATGTTCAGTATGACGTACAACAGCGCGAGAAGAGATCTGCCGGTCGCACGGCCCATCGTGCCGATGAGAGCCGAGAAGGAGTATTCCGTTCGTGGGACACCGAACGATTCTTGATAGCTCACCAAATACTCGCGGAGATTGTACAAGAAATTTTTGTTCGCGTCACTCTTCGAGGGATCCTTGTAACGATTCTCGCTGCTACACAAATCGCGTAACAAAGTCGACGTAAAGTCGTCCCCTTCGAAATCAAAATCGATTCAACGTGAAACCACTTACTCGTCTTTTTAATCAATCAATCGTAGCTACACCGCGGATTTTTATGCAAATTAAACTGTGTATCCTGGTATCGGTTTAACAAATCTGTATTAAATAGAAGATTCAACGTGCACCTTGCGTTTACTGTTCTATATATTTTTATGCATTGCTGTCGATACTTTTTGTATATTCAATTTTCCCGTAAATGCGTAAAATCTGCAGTTTAATCGTAGTAAATGTTTCAATTTCTATTCGCTGGCTTAAGATTACGTATAAGATTATAGAAGAAAAGCCAGTGACACTCTCTCTCTCTCTCTCTTAAGTCAGTGAGTAGAAATCGGAACGTTTACTACAAGAGACCGCAGATTTTTCCGCCGTCTCTCAACTCCCCAATTGATCGGGAAGGATTCGGTACCTGAGGTGAAGCTGTTTCGGTATAAACGCTTCGATCGATCGATATCGGAAATGCTGTAAGGGTTTCTCCATTTCCAATCGGAGGTTGGTGGCTCGTGAACGATACTTTCGAAAGAACGTCTCATCGAATTGTTGTCGCAGTTCCAATCGCCCGACTTCTGATTCGTATCGTTTCCATCAGTTCTCGCACGAGTCTTGCACCTTTCACGGGAGCAGAGATCGGACGACAGTGGACTCACCGTGCGCCTCCTTCTGCTTCCGGGCTTCTCACCTTCTAAAAACTAATTCCAAATTCAAAGTACCAGCGTGAAGAATTCATGTACATTGAACGATAGAAAGAAGAAATGATGAGCCAGTGAACGTGGCTCATTTCCTCTACATAATAGCAAGCCTCCAGAAATGAATTGAAATAGTTAGGGTTGCAGATAAATGGCCGATTTCTCCGCGCTCGCAGTCTTATAATTCTCGAAATAACTCTACACTACATCAGCGACGATATCTGCAAGTTAAACAGGTGAACGAATGCACAGGTCTTAGATATCTCGCAGACAGCGTTAATTAGAGGATGGAGCGTTGTCTGTAGATGAAGAAATCGGTCGTAAATATTTGATTCAGTTGAACAGCAATTAGCAATCGACGTTTGTTTTTTTTATCCGGATAACTGATAATCAAAATGATTTGATTAGCTTCATTGAAAGAGATTCGAACGAACGATTGAATTTTAATTCGAAATCAAAGAATACTCCAACTGTCGATTCAGATTTCGAGTAACTGTCAATGCCGCAATTAAAAAACCTGCAACCCTGGAAATAGTAAAATCCCACGTGATTGAATGAAGAATGATTAACATTTAAATGACATTTTACTCATAAAAGTGGAATGAGAAAAATGTTGACGGCATGGGCGAAGGAATGTTTCATCTACTTAGCGTTCGAGTCATTCCATTTTCCGTTTACTTGTTGATTACGAAAAAGACATTTATTTTCCAGGTTCCACTTCTCCTTATAATCAGACTTTGGTACAAAATCGAAACTGTTCAGATTCTGCGGGTCGTTGATACTCGGGAAACGGGACGCGCGATGATCGTTCGCGGTTTGCTCACTCTCGACGGTATGCATGATCCCCTCTGTTATTCGAATCGACGATGTAACAATTTTTCGAAACAATTATACAATTTATCATCATCGGCGGCGGCGGAAGGAGGAATATCGGTCAATTTTCATCTCATGTTCAGCCTCGAGGGGAGACGCGTTGCAAATGGGAACGCGTGAAACTGTCTACGCCCGTCACCTGACAACCGTTTCGTTTATACACACGTAATACCATACAAATTAATAATAACGCTTATGTATATCGCGACTCATTTTTGTTAGATCGGCGCGTACATGTCCTGCTTTCTCTCACAAATAAAAAGTTTAAAAATATATATACGTATACGTGTGTAAGAATGTAATATATATATATATTTAAAAATTTAAACATCGAGATCGAGAGACGCGTTCAGCTCTTGATGCTCCGAATAATTTTATACGCAACACCTGGCATTTATTTTTGTAATACAATATTTACATGAATCATTCAGGAATGTTGAAAAGCGATCGATAAATTATTGAGACGTTCGGTAGGACATTTGGTACGCACTGACCTAATGGTACCGACCCGATCTTTATTTTTTACATTACAGATATCCGTTCCTGTCGCACGTACGTGCATACGTAGATCGCTACGAAAATAAATGGCGCACGAATCGTCACTCGGTACAACGTTTATTTCATATATATTGTCATGCGACTAACGATAAGACAGCCGACAACGTGGAGCAGAAAGCCACCAATTATTATTTATACAAAATCATTCCCATACGCTATATATATATATTTATAATATATATTTATATGTATCGTATGGATCGCATACTATCTTGTTTGACTCATCGTCAACTGAAACGTGATGTAAAATGAGAGCGTACATACAGACTCCGGGGGGAGAAGGATCTCTTTCGACTCTTGTCCGGATAGAAAACTTGTGTACAAAGTGACGGTGAACGTTCGAAGGCTTCGTCTCTAGGAACCGGCTAATACTTCTACGAATTCCGATGGCTTCGGTCATTGCTCACTCGTCACGGTAGCGCGTTTCTCACTATTCTTCTTAAGCTGCGTGTGCATTGTGCCGCTCGTGTGAAAAACTTGTTTCGGGCGTCGGAAACGAAACGGTCCAACGAAAGGCTCGATGGGAAACCAGGCGAGAGACTCTGAGACCGAGTTCTCCGATCTACTTTCCCCGCTTGAAACAACGTAACGGTGCAAAAAAACGTGAAAGCTCGTTATTGCTCGAAGAATATTCTGTATTACATTTCATTTCCTTTTTTTTTGTACAGCAATTCCAGTTTCCGCTTCGCACGAGGGGAAACGGTTGGAGGACAACGATCGATTGCGAGGTATCCTCGGTATCAAAGGTACTGATTTCCTTTATTTTCTTCGTATGAAAGCGAGGAGAATCGGGAAGGGGATGGGAAGATGTTCAGCTCGAGTTTCCAACATTTTCCACGCGTTTGCACAAATTTCGAATAAATATGTCGAGCAGCAGGGCGAAACGGGGGATTCCCGGATTCCGTTGTATGGAATCCGACGTACTTTGAAAGACTCGGGGGAGATATCGAAGCTTTTTATCCACATTTACAACATGCCGAAGCCCTTCGAATAGTTGATCGCTTTCAACAAACGATCCTGCAACTTTTCTATCGTACTGTAATCTGGTAACAACAACACATTGTAGCACGTGTGGGCCGTTGGTAATCTGAAACGATAAGTAACGTTTTTCTCAATTACGCATGTGTCTATGAGGAGATTGAATGTGGAGAAATGATCAATTGTCATAAAGTCGAATGCATATTTCAATGTCACACGTTTTCGCATTTGCGTCTGGCCAATGCGTAAAAGTGGTAAAAGACGTGTTTATCCAAGAATTGAAAACAGTTAGACGCTACGGAGATCGGTATAAATCTGATGAAAGAGAAACCTACCTGTCGGAGTCAGGACCGTGTCTGGCGATAACCATTTTTAACCTTGACAAACCACCGACCGGCACCCTGTCGCTTCCGGTGGTGAACTGGAGAAGTCTCCGTTGACTTTCCGGTGGTAACGAGTGGGCGACGCGCCAGAAGTTTCGTACCGCCTTGCTATCGACGGTGTAGCCGCCCTCGTATTCCGTCGCTGCCTCCAATTCCGCGAAATCGAAAACTTTCGAACCGCAAACCAGCTAGACGGTCGAAACGTGACGACGGTAAGAATCGAGGAACGCGCTATGTTCGAATCGCGAGTTAAAAAGGGTATATACGTACTTGTTCGATTTCCTCGGGTCTAAAGAGTAGTGCTAGCGGGCTCTCGTCCGTGACCATTTGGAAGCCACGCCTAAATGCTTTAAACTGTCTTTCCACCGATTTGTTGAGTAAAAAGTCTGCGTAGAGGTCTACGAATTCTTTTTTATTTTCTTGCGTGACGAACGTCTCGTCGCCGTTTCGTTTCAGATCGTGGAAAGATATCGAACCAAATATATCCCTGAAACATCGTGCGTAACTCTAAGTTTAATTTCACCGATTGTCATTTTTTACCCGTGAAGTCATTGTCAGTGTGGCAATTAAGGAACTTGTAACCATACGTTGGACGAGGACCGCAAGCGTTATAATTGCTAATACTTGTGTCACGTACTTGTAAGCTACTCGGAACGTTTGCATGAACGTTTCGGGCATATCCTCTCCGGTATAGTCGATCAATTCCTTCAGCGTCCGATATAACGTGGGACTCCAATCCTCTAAATCCGCGAAGCAGCCCTTTCTACCGAGCAATTTCCGATAGACGACCATGGAGAAGCGGACGTCGAGTATTACGTTGTTGTATATCGCCAGGCCAAGGACGACGCCTATCAGCGTAAAATGCGCGTCGCTCTCGAACGACGTCGGATTGAACCACGTCATTTGCGTGTCTTCCTGTGAGACGTTCGAATATTAGATCTAAATCGAAACCCCCCCGTGTCTCCAATAACCGGGTGTCGTACCTGAGTCGTGAACATGCCGTAGTCGGGATTGAAAATTTCTTCTACGATCAATTGAAAAAATTCTTTCGAAACCCCGCCCTCGTCCACGCCTTGCTCACCCTCGAACTCGACGACCAGCTGCTTCTTGAGATCAGAGGGGTTCTCGACCGCGATCATCTCTAGCTCGACCAACGCGTCGTCTATCAAACGATCTCGCCTCACCTGTATCAAACAACCTTTAGTACGAGTCACAACGGAAATGGAAACGCGCGTACACCTACGTTCAGCCTCAAATAGGGATTGGCAGGTTGTCCAACGACGCTCTGTAGAAAACTCATCCGACGTTCACTGTACATTCTAATGCGATTATCGTAATATAAGCCCAACGTTTTAGTGGCCGGCGTGAGGATAAACGCGTAATTCATAAAGCTAAACTTCATCGGCTCCTCGCTCTTGTAATACGCGAAATCTTTGTCCATTTCTATCGCGTCGCTGAGCGGTTCGTTATAAAAGTCTGTAAAAGGTATGAGAGGTTTTCGCGCGTCCAACGCGGTGATTCCTAGCTCCTTGGCCAAAGGGTCCTATGAGTAAATCGGCATAATCATCTTTCACAGAAGAGAGAGAGAGAGAGAGAGAGAGAGAGAGAGAGAGAGAGAAATTTTGATCAATGGAATCTTGCCTGAGGAACTTGCGACACTCTTCCGGTCTTCTCGTTACTCGTAGACTCGTCCTCGTCCGTGTTTAAATCAGGTTCGTCCAGCTCGCCGGCTAGCATGCTCGCGTAGTACAAGATCTTCATCACTTTCGTCGGAGCAGTAATGGTGTCCGCGTCCTGAACGCAATAATCCCTGGTGAACGAGCCTCCTATGACCTGTGCAAAATAAAAGTCCAGAAAAATTCGTGTATTGGAGTTTTCGATCGTCGGCGCGGTATACCTTGACGGTTATCAATTCCTGAAGGGCTTGCAAGATACTCGGGAGTCGCGATTTACAGTGTTTAGCCCATACGCGTGCCAGTTTAGCTTGTACCACGGTGGGGAAACAGCTGAGCGCTTTGCAAAGCATGTGCAGAGCGAGTTCCAGATACTCGCTGTTCCCGAGCATAGGAATCTCGAACACGATCAAGAACACGTTCAACAAGCTGTCCATATTGTCCCATGGCATGATACGAAATACTCTCAAATCTAATTCGATATTATCTGCCAAAGTGACTAGTGCGTTGACCAAAGCGGATTTGAATACCTCCCCTGGATACGACATGACAATTCAGAACGTTACTCACTCGTAATTATATTTGCAACTGTTTGCATTAACGCTTCTGTTCGTCGTATGGTGCAAACGAGTCGTACGTGTACGTCTTCTCACCTGGTAGAGACCAAAGAGCAGCGAAAGCTCTCCGCACGGCCGGTAGATCGACGCTGGTGTCATCGTTGTTAGGAACCGTGGGCGATGGCTCGCTGCTGTCCTCTTCTTTGTCCTCCCCTTGGATAGACCGAATCGCCTCTTTGTCCATGTCCCCGGGCGGCCTGAGCAGAGTGTCCGAAGCTCTGTCCAGTAGCGCGGCCAGCGGCGAGTCATTCTTCACGGTCTTCTGGAAGCTGAGACTCAACGCCTTCGCGCACGAGAACACTTCTCCCAAGGTACGAATCAACAACGAATAAGATCCCTCCGATTTACATCTCTCGATTATGTCCAACAGCTTCGCTTCCGTGAGATACGGGTCCTGTTTCCCTGTCGACAATGAAACGATCTCTCGCACTTCTACTATCAATTTGCACGCTACGTTCTCTACGATCACGCGCCTCGTCCGATTAGAAATAAATGACAAGAAATGAGAATGAAATACAACGTTTATTATTATGTACACAACAACCACAGAAAAATTTCACGGACAATCTAAAATAATATCTACCGAGTTTTTAAACGTATTTCGCGTATCTCTCCCGTTCCAAGTATCTAAGGTACAAGTTGAGGACTAACAATTTCGAGACGAATCGAGAACAGCATCTCGCGTTAACCGTTTTCGCATTGACTAATCTTTTCGGAGCTCTGCGCTTACGCCTTTTCCTCGATCTGTACGTTTTTCTCGCTTTCCTACTCCTCTTTCGTCTTCCGACAGTTTTATTATTACCGTCGTCGTCGTCGTCGTCGTCGTTATTATTACTGTCGTATCTTGGAATGCGAATTCTATATCTGTCGAACATTTTCAAAAGTATATCTCCTTCCGACATATATACTCTTTCGTCGTTCGAGGTACGATTACTGTTTCGCGGGAAAAACTGGCACGACCGACTGCCTCGCAGCGGAATTGGAACGTTCGGTTCCGTCGAGATCTGTTCTTCGGCAACTTCCGCGATATCTGATACTTTACTTTGTGGGGCAGTCTTGGTATCGTTCTTTAGAGCTTGAGGGGTCGGTTCGTTTGCACCGTTAGACATGTCCGGCTGGATCTCTGTAATCGGAGGGGCAGGAGTTACGTTGGGATTGGGTGCAATACCTTCGTCCGAGCACGTCGGGTTCACGCTTTTAACTGGCAGACTCTTGGCCAAGGACGCCGGGCCAGGTTCTAAAGTTGTTCGCGCCACTTTGCTCGGTTGCGTGCCATCGCAGAGTCTCGCTTCCTGGGAGAACAGTTGAATCGCCTGTGCCGCCGCTTGATTCGGCGTCAGATTCGTTACCTGATTCAAACACGAACCACGTTATCAGTCAGTTATCGCGCGAAACGACGAATAGTTCGAACGGTCATTCCGAACGGTCTAAACGGTATCGATGTACTTTGCCACTTGACGCGCAGTTTTGATTGTCACAGTCGGGATTACCACATCCGTCGGTTAATTGATAAAAATATCGCTCGATCAATTTCTTGGCAACCGCACGCTTCATGTCGCTGCAAGGGCTCTTCGCTCCTACCCTAACAATTTAACAACAGAATTCGGGGGATTACAATAGTGCTTTAGACAGTCTAGAACAAAAAATCAAAACACATGTTTCGTTACGTGAGTGCTCAAGCGGACGATTCGGTCGGTTGACGAACAACCAGACCGCGGATTTTTTTATGCGTGACAATTCGAACGTGCGATATTAATTTAGAAAATGAAGTCTGCATTTAAAATCGATGTACGTTACACTCTCGACGTTTTGTTCAATTTTCCACGTTACGTCTTCAGGTTCTCTGCACGTCTGACTTTCTACAAACGCATCAAAATCCGCAGTCTACGTATAACCTACGAAGCATACGCGTGTGCTTACGTATCGTGTATTAAAAACTCGCAACGCTCTGTGAAGGTGCTCGCATGGCAAGGATCTCCTCCGCGGAGAAGCGGAACGTAAAAATCGTTTATGTAGAACAGATCGGCGAAAAGTTTAAACCGCCGAGTAAACAAAAGACGGACTGACTCGATTAGAAGCCGAGAAGCGTTGTAGATGCTCGTTCAATTAGGAACACATGGTGTTGACGCGTCATCGGCGACGTTGCCGGATCGGTGCCGGGGAGGGAATGACAGTTCAGAAAAGGATCAGGAGGAAGGAGGAACGCGAGCGGCGGAGTCGTTGCACCAAAACAAAGCGCGTTAAAAATAGCGTAGGTTCGTTGTTAAATCGATAAGGAGACGAAAGTTCTAGGCAATAGGTAAACTGATATAGACCTGGAATCGTGATCTTCTCCAGGGTCCTGTCGACCCTCGGCGCTCATAGACCGTGAATCTTCGAAATTTTGTGTCTCTTCTCTTCGGCCGTGAAGAAAAACGTCCACCACCTCGGCGCACTCGTGTTACCACTAAATTTAGACTCCCTTATCGACGGTGTTTCACGTTTCACCTCTCGGTGCGTTCTCACTACGTACTACTACGCACTACTGCGTGTATGCTTCGTAACAGGAGAACGATAGAGAGTAGGAAATATATCAGAAAGGCAGAAGAGACGGGGACAGAGAGAGAAACAGAGAGAGAGAGAGAGAGAAAAACAGAGAGAGAGAAAGGAGAAACGGTTTTCGTCCGTCGCTGATAGACTTCTACGTAAATGGAAACGAATGTTTTTTGAGGTTAGATGCACACTGCAAACGCGGGCGCGACGGATCGGTGCTACGTGTTTGTCAACGGTGCGCGGCTCGCCGATTCCTGTTTATGTCGATATACACGAATTTTTCAGGTCGATGCCAGAACACCGAGGAGGGAGGGGAAAAAAACTAATTGTTTCGCGGCCTCTTCTTGGCTGCTGTCGTCTACTGTTCCCGGACCAGCTGCGACTTTGACTTGCGAGCTGTGACTGCGACTGTCGACAGTGTCGACGTCGTTCTCGATTAATCGACCGTCGTTCTCCTTCGATCTATCGATGAGTCGATGAAACGTCGAGCTTATTTTGAATTTTCGTCGATCATATAGTCTTGCATATTATTTGTTAAACAGTTCTTAATAAATCTCTTCGTCGTCACGATGACTATGCACATTTATTCGTATTCTTTCTTGTAACGCCGGGGAACAAGTGACTGAAGTGAGAGTGCCTACGAGTCGCAACAGGTACAAGAGTTTTAAATGGAACGACAGTTTATTATTAATAATTCATTGATGAAGGAGGGTAGCAAAAAGTGTTCCAAACATATAACGTAGAATAACGATTTTTCACTTGACGCTTCCGTCTCGAGAGAATGAAAACTCGTTATTTCAATCTCCTCTTAATAATATACTGTCGCTGTCACTCGGGTCATTTGCAGCCCTTGTAACGTGCTACTGACGCGCGCGCGGGGCGCGGGGACTGATCTTTCTATCGCTCGTCATTGCTGTGCTCTGATTGGTGCACGCTAGAAGAGAGACAGGGATAAAAGAGTAGACCGCGCGATGCATAGACATTCAAGAAGAGGCCGAGAAACCGAATGGAGTAATCAAGAAGAGAATATAAGAAGAGGAAGTTACTAATGGGTTCTTTGCGGAACGCATAAATCACAAGACTAGGACAGCTGGACTTTTCACGAAACAGCCTCCAGCACGGATATCTGTTGAAATATTCCTACACCAGTGTGCCAGATTACTCTCGTGTAAAATTAAGAAAACTTAAAGCACAGCCAACATATCTTGAACACTTTACAATTAGTATTAACCCTTTCGCTACGGGAAATTTCTCTGCACTCCTGCTGAACGAGCCTCCGCGCCAAAACCCTTTCAAAACTGACGGCACTCGAGCATGCGTCATACGGATTCCTCTTACTGCTTAATTCCGTCAAACATTGAACATTACACATGACAATGCCGTCACGTGACGTCTTTAGCTGTGACGTCATTAGCACAAGTGGTCTTCAGAGGCCCAGTGCCAAAAAATTCCACGATGTGACCTGGGAGCGGTTTGCCGAATACCACTATATTCATGATAATTTTTCTCGTAAACTAATGGTTTCCTGTTTCCGTCATTTCATCCTTCGAGAGAAAGCTCAATTTCCTTTTACACGTATTCATGTCAAACCGATAAAAATCATCGAACGACTCCATCCGTTTCGCTTCTCGCTTGGTCGTCCTCACAAAATCGATCGAAGGACTATTATACGATACTACATATACTACTTTTGTTCAAAACGTTTTTCGCTACCTTCAATGGGTGATGAGTTATTTTATGAAGCTCTGCTTAAGGAAAGGATCAGAGACGTTCACATTAAATGAGATTGCTTCACCTTTTCAGCGATGCTACGTACGTTTGGTCTTTTGAAAGTTAAAATTGCTCCGAGTGAGAAACAGATTACTCTTGTTAAAAAGAATAATTAAATCGATGACTCGTCCTTGAAGAGGTTAATATAAAAATTGATTGTCCGGAGTGTATGTATTATAGTGAGTTTTCAAGCGCGATTCAAAGTTCTCGAGATCCCTCTCGAGGTGGATAGTCCGGGCCATTTAGCCGTACGATCGAGAGTAGCTGATTAGACAGGAATCGGTGCTCGTGCAAGCACGGTGATTTCGTGCCAAGCCAGCTACTCGACATTTTTCGATGTACGTACGTCTATCTTCGAAATATGTCAAAGGCTTTAAACTTATAACGTCTCCTGTTCGAAGACGGTGCAAGGGGAAGATCAGCTGGTTTCGCGTGCTCTCGAGAGCTTTTAATAGCCGCCGGAAAATAGACGTTTGATTTTTCTTACCACTGAAATACACCGGAATTTGACCCTGAACTCCGTTATCCGTCAATTCCTTCAATACATGCGAAAAAGTCCTTCGGGTTGGAGAAGGATTCTCACTTGAAAGGGTTGGTTCTTGAAAGGGTTCGAGAACAGGACGCGCTGATTCGAGGGAAAGCCGGTAAAATATTCAAATATCGTCATTAGCAGCCACACGTCTAGTTGTGTAAACAATAAATCAATAAATAAATAAATAAATAAGTAAAAATGTTGGTACCGCGTTTAAGTGGTAGGGATTAGGGTTTGTACTTTTGTACGGGTAGGAATGTCAGGGTTAGAGATTGAGGATCACGCGGTGAGGACAAGGTTCAAAGGTATGATGCAGTTAGGACAAAGTTGCAGGTACGAGTCAAAGAGAAATCGGTAGGATGATAAAGTTTCGGTGTAATAAATAGAAGATAGAGAATATATTTTCATATTTAACTTAAATACAAAAGGATGTTGGTATAGAACTCCGCAACGGATAGCCACGAACTATATTCAAACTTGCCTACTTGCCATAATGAAAATTATTCTTGAATTCAGCGACTCGTAGGGTGCTGTTCAGAGACGTAACTTACTTTTAAGATCGGCTGAAGCGAATCAGTTCATAGCCAGCAAACTAGCATACTCTTACACGACTGAAGCATTTACTTCGTAAAGTAATTTCTGTTCATTTTCTGGAGTCTTCGAAATGAGTCAATAATTTCGCTTCAACGATACTATGACATAGCTATACAGATAGTACATCCACGAACTTAGACTAACGTTGAGATCTACGAAACGGGGGAAAAGAATTTCCAGGCAAAGAGGGTGCCGTAAGAGAGAAATAAAGTAGATTAACTGGAGCTCGTTTGACTTAATCTGTAGCTTCGTTCGAACTGGACTCATTGAAATTAATGATGGAGAACTGTGGCCGCTTCCTCAAAACTGAAGGGATCTTATAGAGATAACGACGAGGTCTAAAAATATTCTGTAGAGATGACAACGAAGTTCTGAAACCAGCGATCCATGGAAGGATAACGCGGGGGACGCAATCTCAGCTTCTTCAGGCTCATTGATCCTTTTAAAAAGAGCACGTCGCTTCGAGTTCTTTAAACTTTCTCGGTAATAGGATAAGATCAACACTTCTTTCACAACAATATTCCCATCATCTAATGGCTTGCTCGGTAACGGTAAACCGCGGATTTATACGAAAAATCCTATACATATTTTTAAACGCACAGCTTCGTTCTTCAGCATATGAATAATTAATTATTCAAAATTAATAATTAGACTTGGTAATAATTAGGTAGATCATTAAGAGAAACAGGCCGAACAACTTTATAATCCTCATTCGTCTGTAATTATCATTTTTTCTTCAAAAGAAAATAAAACATTTACTGCAACAGTTCAAAATATGTGTTTCGGACGAATATTCGTGTGATCATTTGAACGTTGAAATATTCATTCAGCTTTCGATATTTTAAATTGTCTTATACATTACATACATCGTTGTACATTTAATTTTCTTATAATTGAACAAAATCGGAGGTCTAATAATAATAATCGCTCCTGAAAACATTTGTCGCTCGGGCACAACTTATAAAAGCTGCAGCTCTCGAAACGAATAAGAGACTTTTTTCCCGACCGAAACGCGTATGAAAAGATCCGAAGAGCTCTGGGTCAAAACGGGATTTCTACTGTATTGAACTGTATCAATGCGCAATTAGACTAGTTATTCCACAATCCGTGACCGCCTCCGCTCTTCGACGATTCATCGGGGTACAAACATTTTCGAGTCGCTAAGGGGGATTTATGTTCAAATTCAGCGGTCCACTGTTTACCGGTTTCGAATGGCCGCAGCCGCGTGCAATAAGCACCCCGTATAATGGAATCCTCACGGTTATGAATCAGAATGGAATTTCCAAGATAACTACGTTACCGTGGGTAGCGGATGGCGTAGCAAGAATTTAGTGTCCACCTACTCGAGATTCAATGACGGAAACGTTGACGTCATAATCTGTGCAGTACCACGTCGCAACACGTGGTCCCTGTGAACGCGATACCACCCCGCGAGTTGCCCTACTTAAAAGCGATCCTATCTTTGAACTTAGCGAATATGCATCGGGCGGAAATAGTAGATCGTACAGCAAGAGCCGAAAATGGGCTTTTCCAAGCGAGGTTGATGTTTGAGCACCAATGACAGTCGAGGTCTAATTAACCACAGACGGCCGAGACGAATATGAGTTGCTCAAATTTTTTCAAAGTCGAATAAACTTGTTTTTAATCTCCTTTAAGAGTTTAAAGGAACTCCGTTTTCACTGATACGTCGATTTCTTGTGCCTTCGATTCAGTCTTGACCTTCGGTCGTTTTCATATCGCGAGGAAGTGCATAGGAGATTTGGGAAATATTGATTCTTCTTCGAGAAATGTCGAATACTCCAAGTCCAAGCAAAATACTCCAACCTTTGAGAACTACTCCTAAAATAAGAAGTTTATGTCTGGAACTCCCTGTTGCTATTGCAACCTAAGTAAAATTCTTGATTCAAGTATAAGTAAATAAAATTTTCAAATATTGCGACATGTCGGATGAATTTTTATGTAGGGAACTTCAATGCAAGAGAAGACATGACTCGGAGAATGACAATGATTTTGAAAGAAAACTCGATTACATTTAATGATTTCACTACTTTCTGGATCTCATTTTATCGAACGTAATTATACACGTGTACAGAGTGTATAAAAATGATATGTTATGACAACCATAACGGGATACTACACCACAGAATCGGTGGAGATTCCTTTAAAAAATAGATCGTACATTTTTATCATTAATGATCTAATTTTTTTTAAATCCATCGTATGGGAAAGAGGAACGCTAAGCCATTTTATCACGCTTATTCAGAGTTTGAATTTATTTTTGAAGCGGCACGAACTAGGAAAGTATAACTGAAACTTGCCTAATTTTACCTTTTCGTTAAAAGGTGATTTCAATAGATTTTGTTAAACACGTTTAGAACAATGCATCTACGAACAACGAAATAACAACGAACACGAATTTTGATCCTCCTTGACTCTTTTAATTTCGAGTGTGTCACCGAGGCAAGTGATTCTCCTCCAACGAACTCTCGGCGCAATAATTAATGCTCGTTAATTAAACATTGACTGGTTCGCTCACGATTCCTGGTTGGAAACAAACTGCTCAGCCGTGAAAAGTGAATTCTGTTTACGCTCTCCGAGGCCACAAAGACCGTCGCCGTGTGTATATCTCCCGCGCAGAAACCAGGAACGCGTTCATCTGGCACTGACCGAGTCAAAACATGTTTATATGGGACAATCGATGCCAAGTAGCCCAGTTAAATCGTGAATGAAATATGTACGTTGATACATAAGGAACGCAATGCTTTGTCTTCTGCACGTGTTTTCTCGCATTGTCGCTCCAGGATGTACTTATTGCTACTACGATGTGTTTATTAATTTTTTGTCTTTCATCCCTTCCCTTTTTCGTTATGCTTATTTAGAATTTTATGTATGGTTTTTTTCCTTTCTTCTTTCCCTTCTTTATTTCCTTATTTTTCATATACATTCTATTTTATTGTACGTTACAACGTGCTTCTGTCCATGAATAAAGTATTATTAATAGCATTATTATCATTCATTTTTGGAGCAGTAATTTGTACCTTTAAAAGCGAGCAAATTACAGGCGTAACAGCAAATTAGTACAAGCGAAGTGCAACTTACATATTTTCTCGTACAAAATTTAAGGTCGCCTAACGAAAAATGAAACTGAAATGAAAGTTGAACACCTATTCGTACGCCGACGAGTTTACGTAATTGTGTAAACGCGAACATCTCTCCTACGAGACAAGGTCGGGCGACGAATGCGAAAGAGCTTTTGGAAGATAGGGGATGATCCGAGCAAAAGCGAAAACTAGACGGGGAGCGAGAGCGATGAAAAAAACGTGAAGCATCGGTGCAAGGGTGGCGAATAAAAGATGAGAATAGAACTAGGGTGAGGACGAAGAATGGCCGGAAAGAAACAGAGGAAAAGAGTGGCGAAGATAAGCGGGGTCGGCCGGGTGTAGCAAACGAATGGCAAAGTTGGCCTTGATTGAAACTCGGCCGCATCCAAGCGGAAGCTTCGTCCCCTGTCAACCGACCCGTGGCCTCTGTAAATCCGTGTATCTTTCTGCTTTCCGATCTGTATCGGTCTCGCCGCCACGGTTCCAGCTTTTCGACTCTGGAAAAAGCTTCTGTTTACTCCTGTTTATCCGGAGTTCTTTCTCTCATCGGCGATTGGCGATTGTCTCTATGTGCCTCGTTGCGATCTTCGATCTCGTCCAACGCATTTCTCTCGGTTAGATTAAATTCAACCGATTCGGATAAAACGATCTGAGCGATAGACCGTTTTGTCTAACGAATAACGAGCGGAATAGGCTGAACGGATATTATATATGAATCTTCTCGATTCTTCACCTGTTCAGTACGGGAAAATCGGTGTAAATAAGTAAATAAATAAGTTTCGTCTAATGATCGATTACATTAATTGACGTAATGACAGAATATTTCGTTTAATGATGTAATGCTTAATGAGTCGCGTTCTTTTGAATAGCAGTGTATATTCTTCTGTGTCAGTGCGTCTTTGGTCGGAGATTGAATAGACGGTTGCCGAGAGTTTAATGATTTCCTCTGTGTGTGTGATTCGAACGAAGCGGCTATTATTCGGGGTGGCTATCGAACGCTCGCCATCTGGCATGCATTTCCAATTATTTTTCCCTAGAGTCGTAAGATCGAGTAGATACCTGGAATCGATTAAAAATTAAAGAAATAATTTGTTTGAAAACGAATTTATCATTTGTTATGGTATTTAATTTATACAGTGGAATCTCGGTTTTAGTGAAAGTAATGTGTCGACAAATGAAACTGAAATGATTCCTCTACTCTTCAGGATTACAATGATTACGTAAGACTGCTCTACTTAGATACAAACACGTGTATTCATATTGAGGTATCGCACAGGAGTGAGAACCAGATGAACCTTGCGAGCTCTACATTCCTAATTACGAATATCAGCGCTCCTTGACTAATTCTAAGTCAATGTTGGTGGCTAATACAAACATATCATTGCCAACAGTTTTCTAATACTCTGATACATCGTATACCTCAATATCATTGATACTTTGTTAGGTCAGGCAGTTTTTAAACAATACGGGACATTCGTAACGTTAATGTAGAAAATGAAATCTACTTTTCACATTTAGTACGTCTTTGGACATTGCATGAATATATTATATTTTTTGTACATACCATTTCTCTGTAAATGTATTAAATCAGAAATTTACTTATGGTACACACACACACGCGAAATTGCTATGTCTCATTTAATTAAGATACGCGCGTGTATCGCTTATCACTTGTTCCATGCCCCGAGTTTCCTATATCGAGGAAATCGCGTAGGATGGAACAGATTTTCATAGCTGAGCAGTGGCGTGTAAAGCATGTCCGTTAGATTGCAACGTAAAGAGGTCAAAGAAAATGTTCCCCGTAACCCCGTGGTTTCCGAGAAATGAGATTCACCGTTGATCGTGTAGTCTACACCTCTGTTCATAAGTATCAGGACACCGATTAGTTTTCATCTGTCAGAAGATGTGACAAATGTCCAGGTCAAAAAAGATTCGAATTACTTTTCATCGAGAGATCATAAGAAGTCATAAATTAAACCATCTACTTGCAAATCCATGCCATAGCGTTTAAAGGAAACCGTTTCTATCTCACTTTTCAGACTGAAACTATATTATAAAAATTTTATATCATGAGACTGCGGTTTTTTACGCAATTACTGAAAATTTGCATGTAAGGAAATGTACCTATTGAATCTACAAAAATACATAAAACGGTCGATGTAAATCTCACATTGTGAACCTATGAGATTGGAACGTCAGTATAAATGAATTCGATTCCTCAGAATCTGTTTCAGGAAATATGATGTTGCATAAAAATCTGCAGTCTAATAATCAGGAATCTGGAGATAAGAGCACAAAGAACTAGAGTATGAAAAGCATGAATGTCCAATAGTTTACCCGATGAGAGGCACCGGAGTCATCCCGGATAGGCATAAAAGCTATTCCTCTGCCGTATTGCGAATAAACTGCGGATATTTCGCCACTCCCACCAATATTCGATCCTCCGGGGTCCGGATATTGCAAACGGCATCTGACTGCCATCGTGACGACGGAAAGAAGGAACGTCGAGGATATGACGGTGAATGACGACGCGCTAACAGGCGTCGTCGTCGGCACGAAACAATGCGAACCCCACACCTACGCCCACGGAACGCCGTCGCAAGACTCTCTCCTCGACCGTTCCTTGTCCCGTCCACCAGTTTAACACTCGCGTGACCGTCTCCATCCCCCTCGACTGGATAACAGTTATCTAGGACGTGTCTCCTTCAAAAATTTCTAATGTCTACTAGGCACGGGAGTTCACGGGAAAGTGTTTCAAAGTAAAAGTAATGAATAGTCAATGAGGTAATTACGTATGAAAATATGCCCGTATACTTTTAACGAATTCACTGAGACATAGTAATATATTTATTATACAGGGGGTTACGAAGACAATACGTGTCTCGAAAGGGACAACTTTTTTAATATTGGACCAAGCAACATAATTTTTCGTGGGACGTTAGAAGACGTAGTTTACTATGTGGTCTGTCAAGAGGATACAAATTTTTCTTAGGTAGAAACGTAAGAGATCACTGAAAATCTCCGACAGAAATTTGAAACGTTGGTTTGCAGAGTTAAGTTGTAATGCACGTACAAAGTTTCGTAAGCGTGGGCTCTCCTAGTTTGCTCTTACGCTCGGCTGGACAAAAAAACTATAGTTTATAAGCAGGCGTTCAAATAATAATAATAATAATAATATAATAATTGTAATTCTAGTTGATATTAAACTTCAGCTGAATGAATTCTTGTTACTTAAAGTGCAACGTTATTTATGTATATATGATTTTTCTTTTACAACCTGCCAAGGTTTGAATAAGAACGAGCAACACCAGTTAATCACCTAGCCTCAGTACTCATTAGAATTGATAATTTATTCGTGTTTTCGATTTATTACTGTTTTCGGGTCCCGTCTCCATAGGCGAAACTGACGCAATTAAAAACGGATAGAGAATCCTTCTCCTGAGCTGTGCCACGTCATTCTCAACTAACATATTTCTTGTACGTATAACATGAAACTAAGGCATACGTAATTTAACTTAAGTCCCACGCTCATAAAATGCATTTTCATAACATCTTGCACATCCACAGTGCATCCTGCAGGCAGCTCGCACCCTTCTTTCTGATAGTGTTAATCTCTCACATTCATCACGTCCTTCATACTTGCTTCTACGTAGTCGTGCTTGTTGCACTTTATTATTTGCTACCGACCTATCTCTCTGTTCATCGATCACCTTCTCGCACTCCGCTCTCCGCTCACTCCCGGTCAACCCCCGGTCCACCCCTGTTCGTTTAGTCGCGGTACTACGCGTGATAGAAGTAGTCATCGTGACGCGGGTACAAAATTCTTTGTCCCTCGTATTGGAGGGCAGACATCGACATCGATACGAATCGAATTCAATGATATGTCTCGTCACGGGAAACTATTATCATTCGTACTAGGTTGTGCTCGTACGGATACGACCAGTTTATGCTTCGCGTGCAATCGTATTTTTGAGATACTATACTTTGCCAGGGTATAAAAGTTAATGAAAACGAGTTGGATATCAGTGAAAAATGTACAGGCATCAACACCGAACATTTAGTATACTTGGAATAATAAAATTATTTCTATATAAAATTAAGTTAATCTGATAGATAGAAGAACAAAGTAGAATTCTACAGAAGTTAAGTTTGACGATACTTGACGTTCACCTAATACTGAAACAAAAGTGGTCGTTATTTCCACTTATTTTCTTTTTATAGACAATTGAGTAATTAGGAAAGAAGGACTGAATCGTCCATGAATAGGAACAAAGGGGAGAGTCGAAGCATCGAGCAATTACGCGCGACCGCCCGAATGAGATTCCGAGAAAGTGGTGAAAGACGGGAGACCTCTCGTGTGTATGTACGTACATGGACAAGCGACTTCGTTTATGAATTAGGCGGAAGGTCGAGCGCGGTCCGGAAGTTCACCCATTTCCGTCATTAACACGTACATATAAATTAAACGTATGAAACGTGGTAACGATTATTACGTCAATCGTTGCGTCATAGGAAAGGTTGCGTCGATCTGTACGTGAAAATGATTGAACGAGACTCTCCGCCGTTACGTATCGGTTTTTTATCACGACGTTTGCGGGTGACCAAGTACGATGCGAACGGGTTGACATTGTTATACACGCGAGAAGGTGTCGGCTAGACACCGAAGCCGGAGATGGTATTAGATATTAGTTGGTAAAGCGGAGAGAGAGTGCAAGGTTTAGGGTAGGTAGGACGCAGCTCGCAGGAGCAGGAATATCGATCGATCCGGCGAGTTCGAGGCTCGACAGGGTCGACTGGGGGTGCTGCGAGTAGAAAAGCTCTCCCATAAGCAGGCAGGCAGGCAGGCTGGCAGGCTGGCTGGCTGGTTGCCCGGGCACGAACCGTTTCCACTGTCCGTCCGTCCGTCCGTTTCGCCTCGTCTCGTCTCGTCTCCTCGCGCGCGTCCGTCGTATCACCGCCTCTGCCTCCACCTCCTCCTCCTTCTCTTTTCTACCACTTCGATTTTATCGCGCGGCGCGCAAACGGTCTCGACCCTCGGCACCGAACGCATCGCTCGCCAGTAGAGTAGAATGAATTGGACGCGGCGCGACAGCAGAGGCTCGTCGTCGTCATCCTAACCGAGACCAACCTCTCGCGGCACTCGGTCTCGATTTCGGTCGTGCACGCGATCCTCGCGACCTTGAGGACCAGTGACAGTGCGTGTCTCTGACCTTGGCCAGCCGAGTTCTCCAATGGCAGCGGCGCGAGCAACGCGCCAGCTGATCGACAGTCGCGTGTACCAAGTGGACCGTGTGATTCTGTACTTTCGCTTGCGGAGAACGTGTCCCGACTTCGGGATTACGTCACCGAACGTAATCAGGTGCGTGTCTATGACCTTGTTTCGTGTACTCTTTCCACGGTTGTGTCGTATGCATATTGCGGCTAACCACCGGCCGAACGAGACTCGCGTCTACCCGGCTGAGCGATAACTATGCACCCTCGCCGTATCGTCTCGTCTACGCGCTGCTTCTTAAACGACCTCATGTTTTCACAGACGTTACAAGCCAAGAGCGTATCGGAACGATGATTCTCAATGGTAGACCGACTTCTGATACCGAGAAGGGTCGATTCCTGGTTGAACCTTCAGAGACGTTACACTTTTAGTTACGTAACGAGTCGGCTCACGCTGGATCGGTGAAATTCCACGATTCAGGGGGAAACGTTTCGTTTCTTAAGATGTGAAATTTTCGGTGTTTGTAAAGTGGAGCGAAAATAGAGTTTTGCTAGCGTGAGAGATAAAGTGGACTGAAAATGGCATTTTGGGCGTTAGGGCCGGAAGACTTAGGCCCTAATGGGTCTAAAATCTCATTTTCAGCCTTAGGCTAAAATTAGTATCTTTACTCCTACATATCTATGCTTGCTATAGATATCGTATGTACGCTTGCTATACAAATCGTGTACATGCTTGCATACATATACATATTTATGTGTAATATGTTATATACTTAAGTGGACGACTTGAAAAACTATATCTTCGATCCACTTTGTAGACGACGAAAAATGGTCTTCTTTATGCATTTTTATAAAAAATTCGGTGAAAGACGTGGGGCGAATGGGCTTTTTCAGAATCGCTTAGAAAAGTCCATTCTCGGGACTTGTTGTACAATCTACTGTATTTAAATCACTTTCTCTATGACCAGATTCTATTTTTACCACCGGAAACTTTCTTGGAAAATAAGTGCCTTATTTTTTGGCAATTACCCAGGAGTTCACTCGCTTGCTTTCTCGTTACCTCGCGCAAAATTCCACAGACATAGTTTCGACCGCGATTCGTGCTCGATCATAGGAAGTTGGCGTGTACGCCATGAAATTTTTCGCCGGAGTGGAATGCATTGCGTTTGTAGGGCTCTGGTCTATTGAAAGACCGTAAGTCTTTGGGCGAGGAAGGTGAACTGTCACTGTGGTCGACTGACATTTAAGGTTTAAAAACGAGTACGTGCTATAACGTCGTTGTGGCATTAAAATGCGCTCGAGTTCCCGTTTATTCCGAGAACAAGGGGATGCCGTTTAAAAATATTTGTCGGACTGTTTAAAAATATTTCTGCACAATATCATCGTCCATGTTTTGCTGATTCAAATAAGATTAACCATCGACATGAGATCGTGTGTCGTTTAATTAAAATGTCTCTCGTCCATCAATTAGAACACGATTTTATATTCAAATTAATTCCTCTTTAGATAAAATATGATTATTTAAATCAATGATCAAGTATCCCGCATCCTCCCGCGCAATAGTGAACAATTGTTTGTTTAATTCTGAAAAGTCTTTTGATACGAGTGCTCGCGCACTCGCCAAGGGGACGGATTGAAGACAAAAGTGACGAGTCAGGTTCAAGGTTAATAGCTGACGGTTAACGTTTAAACATCTCACGTGTGACGGATATTGTAAATGAGATCGATTTGTTGTGTCATCCCCTCGCGCTTTAAGCTGCGTCGTCGTTGATCCATCGAGGCATTCGGGATCGCGTACTAAGCGAGATTCTTATCCCTCGATTAATCCCAATTACCTCTCTGTTTTTCACGACGCAACGTCGTTCGCTCGATCTTTAAGAGTTCAACTTTCCTGGGGACGTTACGGGCCGTTCCGTTGGCTGGTAGCAAACCAGTGGCTGTGAGTACAACAGTGAAACTGTCCAAGCGTTCATTCGAATAAGATTTATCTTAATGCCTTCTGCTTTTGATTTCTTGACGTTTTTCAATTTGAAATATTCGTCAAAGAATAATTCGTTAAAATAATTGACGAACTGATCGGCCACAGGTAGAGCACAGTGTATCTTGCTGTGGATGCGATCACACTCTGTCAAAACAATAACTGTCCGCGTCTTAATTACGGTAATTAAGTTGGCAACAGACACATGGTCACGCGATAACATAGCTACTCCTTCCGCTGCATAACGGCGTGGTGGCCGTTTTGTAACTGACAGTTCGGTAAGCGCCGTATATTATGTTCTAATTCCTAGTCCGCCCACCGTTTCCATCATTCCCTTTTCTCTCCGTTAATTGCGACTCGAGCAGTCTCATTATACATTACCCTCGTACCGCCACAAATAATTGTGCCATCACGCTCTTCGCAAGTTTACACTGTTCACGATGTACAGCTCCCCAGGACGATCCCCGGTCCACTTGGCGCGTACATATGCAAATATTCAGTTTTCATTACGAGGTCCATCTTCCTTTGCTGTGGTTAGACAAAATATTTTGAAATACGATTTATACACGACTAACATTTCCTTATTTCCCTATTCGTAATCTGGTATATTAGGAGTCTTAAAGATTTTATTATCCACGTGTTCTTAAAAATTGGTCAACACGACTGACACGAGATTAATTGTATTTAAAAGTTAAATTGAAAAACAGTTGATGGCTTTACAATTTTATTGTTAATAACATTGACTACTGAAATGTCGCATTATTATTAGAGACTGTACCAAATGGAAGAATATTTAAATGGAAAATGGAACTGAAAGAACATAAGGTTTATACGAGCGTTGTTGAGAGGTCCGTTTTGTGTGTCCTTAGAAGGGGAAGGTAGGCCGCCGATATATACAGAAGTTGGGTTAACAATGGACAGCGGTGGATCAGGAACAGACGCGGTAGCGAATTACCGGACGTTCGCAGAACGTGAAGAGGAGAGGATTCACCTGACTTGGTAGAGAGTTTGGTGCCAGATTCGAGGATGGAGGAGCCCTCGCCAAGGACCTATCTGGAATGCTGGGACGTAAGTGGATCTTTATAAATCATGAAATGAATCATTTATCAGTTTCAAATGTGATCATTCTTAGACGAACCGATTCATCAGTTTCAGTATTAATATTTGTTTGCTAAAACTCTCTTTCTCTATTCAAATTGAAACTTTGTTAACATAATTTTTAGCGATTAAGTTTTGTTTTGCGTTTAGGAAGTATTTTTTTGATTTGTATTGTATAATGATTTTGGTTTTTGGCCAATGTATCCTAGCAGAAAAGCAATGGAAGCAATCTATAATTTACTACTATCTTGCACAAAAAGATTATCAGTTAATTGCGCATTAAAATTATTGAGAAAATATCAATGAATTTATCAAAAGCGAAGGTTAAACGTTCACTGAGTGAAAAGATCGGCGGAAGAAGCTGACAATGAGCGAGGACAGGCGTCATTGTCGAGGATCTTTTTCCGTTTTAACCGAGAATTATGGAAATTGCGCTTGCGTCCAACTACCGTCTACATAGGAAATAGGAAAGCGCGAAGCTGTTTCCCTCGAGCGATCGCGGGTCATTTGAAGGAGGGGTCCACTTCTCCGTTCTACGCAACACTCGAGCGGCCCTCCACCCGCCAGACGCCGTCGTTCCTCCCTGGTTTTCCCTTTGAAATTACACCGTTCCGCAAGCGGTCGCAACTTTGCCCGTCAAGCTGCCCTTCGACTCTCGTTTCTCTCGAGCAAAATCTCGTTTCTCTTTCATAATTCGTCGACTACCTTTGAAACGGGTCTATTAAAAACACAGTGGTTGTCGTAAATGCATAATAAAAATCTGATTTAAATAAATTATGTCTACGCACACTTAAAACTGTGTTTCCGCGGACCTTTTTATCACGACTCTTTTTATGCGGTGTATAAAAAAATGTTCATTACAGTGCAGAACAAGGACATGATGAGCTTTCAGTGAAAATGATCCGTGAGCGAGGGTGACATTATAAATTATGTAAAAAATTCTACCAAAAATGACTTTACCTTTAAACTGAACGTGACGGACGTTACCTTTCAAGTCTTTGCGGTTGGGTGGGTAAAAAATTGTCCCATCTTTTGCTCAGCTTTCCATGCACGATGGTATATACAGGATGTCCCAGAAGAAGTGTTAGAGCCGAAAATTACAGATTGGGAGGGTCATAGTGAACAACAATTTCCTTTGGAAAAATGAAAAATGTATATTTTAACCCACCTCGAAAAGTTACTCATAATCGTGTAGTTTAATGTAATATTTTTATCACGTTTTCTATAAAGTTACTTAAAAAACAACTTGGAACTTTGGTTTCTTTTTTCTTTAAAATCGCGTGCCTCGAAGAGATAGAAGCGACTAATTTAAAACTTGTTCCACGCGATACACATGGCGGAATCGCGACATATTCAGCAATAAAAAAGAAATATTCGGTTCGGCAACTAAAGCTGTTCGATCCGATTCGACGAAGCGCGAAACAGGAAAGAATTCGGTCGCGACATTGATATACACCTTCGTTCGAAAGAATCTGCTTCCCTCGTCACAATAAAACGAGTGATCTAATCGTTAACGAATTTTATTCAGGTTTACGTACTCCTACTGCCCTAGGAAACATGTTTCACTGAACATCTTACCAACGCGATTTTATATTAGATTTGCTATTACATTTAGAATTATTACGTCAATTATTTTATGAAACACTAGATCAACCGTTACAGATAGTCTTGAATGTTACGGCAGCGTACCTAACGTTTCGCATCGGTTCGGAGTTAGAATTTTCGTTCGAACCCGAATATCGGAGGCTTTAATATTTTCGCGAGGGTCTCGGGGTGAAATCGATGACGCCGCGCGTCGGGAGAGCCCGGAATCCATCTCGAAAATGAAATTTCCTTGAATGCTCCTCGGGCTTTAATCGATTCGCGTAAACCGACCGAGTTCCAAGGCTGCCTCTCGACCGAGTTGAAACAACCCACTGGTTCATCGTTTCAATTCTAATCCTTACTTTTTACGTTTGTCTATGAACATTTACCGAGGGATCAGAGAGCGTGTGAAATAATATCAAATGTTTCGGTCAGTCGAGATGTTTAAAGACCTAATGCGTCGTTCTATGGCTTATGGAGTATCATAGTTCACACTCGTAAACACAATCTTACTTTTACTTACGACATCATCGAGTGACCAAATCGAGAGGTGAATCTGTCAGAATAAAAGGTGCTATTAGGAGAGTACGCGAGGGGGCAGTGAGCTTGATTTGAGAAGAAGAGAAGTGAAGTGAAGTGTCAGTTTTGTGATTTATTAGTTTTAGTGAAAAAGATTAATTCAAAGATCGTCCTTCTGTTATCAAGCATAACTATGCCGAATTTCAGCATAATCGAGGTATAGTCATGATCAAAGTAGTTTATGGGAGTTTAGTCAAAATAGAAGAGAAAAGAAATAGAATTTATGCTGAACACCCTGAATCTTATCACACATGGGTAGAGGATGGTTCGCCAGATATTACCACCTCGATCTTCGTCTGTGTTATAATAAATAAATAAATAAATAAATGTTTCGTTTCGCAAAAATTGTAATACATTTTAATTTATATCATTGGTAGGAAAAGGTGAAGCATGCATTTTTTTAATGAAACTAGGGAAGCAGAAGCCTCGAAACGCGAACCCAATTACCCAATAGACACAAACGTGGGATGGACCGTGGAGATCTTTCTCGGATTAATTGTTGGCTCGTTCGCGGAGCAGGCTCTGAGTGAAAGGGATTAATTAGCAAAGAGACCGAACTGAATCGTATGACGTCTCCTTTCTGAGCCGATTAAAATCTGTTTGAACTGATTCCTTTGCTACTATTTTCATGTAGAAAACGAGTATTTCCCGAAAGGATCTCTGCGACGAGCTGAACGTGAGAAGTTATTAAAGCAGTCCTTGAGAGCGAGAATATATGAGAAGCGTATCACGTGCGAGGTCGAAGAAAATGAAATCTCCGTGACGAGGTAGTTAATTAAAATTGTTAACAGGTTGGATAACTGCGCCGCGAGAAATGAGTAAGCGTTAACTAGCAAAGGATGTATTAATAATAAATAATTAGAGGCGAGCGATCCAGATTCAAAGCGATGACACGCAATACTCTTAAATCGCGTCATAATCAAATCGGAGTCTTTAATAATTGATGTGAACCGAGGAAGGGTATTTTTTTTCCTTGTGTCAACGAGAGCCATCGAGACTTCATATTAAAGACGTAAAAACGTGCGAGCTATGAAACGGTGTCACTAATTCATCAAATGACGCATGCAGAGACGTGGGAAAGACAGAACTGGCAACGGATCCGCTTAAATGGAATTACGAAAGAAGGTATGCAATGAATCGTAAAGGTGTACCCATCGCCGATTGGAATGTCTGCTTCTAAATATTGGATGCTCTCGTTATTTCCAACTTGATCGATCTTCTTTTTTTTACGTCACTATCATACGCCATTTATTTTGCGAATTACGTAGAAATCTACTGTGTACTTGGGCAACGAAAACGTTTCATCGTTTCCAATATCGCGGCGTCACAACATCGACGTCAAGGATTTCAGATTTATCACGACTAACAATTTCAAAATGTCATCGTTCATCGTTTATTGCAATTTTATCGGGATGGCTCACCTCGAACGGAAACACGGGTCATTTTCCCTCGGGATCAATTGCGACCATGCCGCTCGTTGCATTTTTGTAAACACGAAATGCCGAAGGCCACTAAAACATGTTAAACAAAAGAGATTCGAATATTCTATTGAGCGGAAAAAACGAGCCTTGTTCCGCCAGCTTTCATAGAATTGCTCCGCTCCGACCATTACGCGTTTTCACAATAAAGTTTTTTTGAAAAAAATTCGCTTTTGTCACGAGTATCACGTTTTGCGTTTAGCACATTGTATACTTTTAGCTTTCGCAATTTCGAAAGAAAGTCTATATCTATTCAAAGTCGTTCCGATTATACGATCTGTATAAAATGTTACACGTGTTCTCTGATTTTGCTGTAAAGCATGGATTCATTTCACCCGGAATACAATAAAACGATTACGAAAGTCGATTAACTCCTGTTTTCTCATAATTTTAATCTATGAACATGTTCCCAACGTGGTTTAGCTATTATTGTATAAAATTTCCAAAGCCTCTCAACTTTTACCTTAGTTTTTCTCTCTAACGCAACGGAACTTTATTTCATTAAATCTCATAAGAACATATGTATGTTAATTTCAAACTGATATTACTCCGAAGCGAGTTCTCGATTCCTTCCATATGCATTGCGTCCGAGTTCAACGTCACAATAACTATTTATTTGCAAAAGGTCAAGCACGTGTCACTGTTTTAACTCGTAGCCAGAAGAACTTTAACGAACATCCGTCTTCGACGAGTATTAAACTTGCTGATCGATTAGAATTCAGTAGAATGGGAAACGTAACTTCTGTACGTTAACGTTCTTCAACACATTTGTAGATCTGCAGTGGCCCCGAGGGACTTCGGACCGTCTTTGTAAAGTATACCTAAAACACCTTTGGTATATTAAACGAAGTATACAGAAAACATAGAATGGACGTGCCACAGTTTTTAGGTATACCTTACAAACTTAGTCCAAAATCTGTTGAGGTCAGTGTACATAGGCTTTCAAGTGTGATATACTATGTAGTTGTACAATACTTAATGAGTTCACGATGCATCCGGCACGCGTGTCTCGCGAAATAATCGAGAATTTAGAATCTATTCGAGGTTCATTCGTCAGTAGACGGCACTCGACTTGAAAACGGCAATTTGCTCGTGCTGATTTCCCAATGGTCGTCGTTATTCATTACACACTATTGTCCTACGTTGCTTCCGTAAAGAAAGTTCGTCGAATTAGTTGAACTCTTCTACGAATCTCTTCAGCGATATTTCTAGTAATACACGTTACACGTGAAATCCCTTTTCTTAATATTTCACTTTCAACTTTAAACGAACGTCGATTACGAATTTTTAATAGGGAAATTAAATTGACAAACGTGGTTAAAAACTTGTACTCGAATCGTTGTCAGTTTTAACCGAGAACTATGTTACAATCTGACTTAATTCAATCGACGACGTTACAATTTCTCTTCAGACGTGCGCCACGAACGAAGTCAAGCACTTACGTTACTGCCGCGTAACGCTTCAGTATTTTTCTTCGATTTCTCTCGACCTAAACGTGCGAGTTCGATATAATACGTGTAACTCAAATTGATAACTCTCTCCTAGGTCAACAGTCAGAGTGAGACATTTATAAAGATTATCTTTCGACAAAGAGACATTGCTCCTCTATTCTATTGTATAGATGGGAATTGTTCACCTCAGTGATCTACTGTACTCTTCTTTATAAAATTACCAGTCAGTTTTTAGAATAAAATCGTTTATAGACATAAATCTGTACAAGATTCAAGAATAGCAAATTCATAATAAGAAAGGCAAAAAAAAAAGGAAAACTGTTTTACAGAATTATTTTCTTGGATACTTTAGAAGGAGTTGTACAAAATTTTAGAGAACAAAATGTACTGAAAATGAATAATGATTATAAGAAATGTCAAACAAGTTATTTTGACCTTCCTTGGTAAGATCCGGTGTCAATAATCTACCGCAGCATCGGATTACATAGTTTTGAATGAATCAATTCCAATTTATCGAAACGCGGAAAGAGATTTGTCGAGAATGAAATTCGTACAAAAATACTTTAAGTAAAGTTGATCGATTAAGAATTATTTAGGCCAAACTCTTTCTTCGGGAAACCTTTACTCAAAACTGCTGAAGATATTGGCACTCGTATATCACTTTACGTCTGTCAATATTGAATGCTAATTAACTTTTCGACGAATGCATTCCTAAGATTAAGTGTTTATGTGCTTCATTGTTTCACAAATGTTACAAGTTTGTTTTCTTCATTCTGTCCTACTGACTGGCCGGTGACTCGTGAATGGGAGTCTGGTCGTATGCGATCGTAGAACGGAACAAAGTAAAAGGGGTTGCGTACTATTTGCAGCAGAACGAAGACAAGTACTCGGTGGCGAACAGCCAAGCGCCGTTGCAGACAGGCGAGGAGGAACACCCGGAGCGTGGCACATGGACGGGGAAATTCGACTTCCTGTTGTCTCTTCTGGGATACAGCGTCGGTCTCGGCAACGTCTGGCGATTCCCATACCTGTGCTACTCGAACGGAGGGGGAGCCTTTCTCATACCGTTCACGGTGATGCTCATCATCGCCGGCCTGCCTCTCATGTTCATGGAACTCTCGTTAGGTAAGCGGTTAACGTTTTACGAGAATAACAGTATTTGAAACTTTCGCGAAACGTGATCTTCGACCAGGAAATTCGAAATTAAAGAAGAATAAAACAAGTTTCTTAGCGATCCTAACGTAGAAGGGGGTGAGATCAGAAATAGATAGCCGCTTGTTCTATATATAGATGGGTATAAGAATGCCGTTTCTATCGGCGCGAGTATACTCGTTCAAGGTGAAGCGTGTCCACATTTGTTGATTCACTAAAATAGAACGATCAATGAACGATCACTTCTACTTACAGGGGCTTATATCCCGTTCAGGCGGTGCGGTTTTTGACGGTAGACCCACCGAATCGATGATAACCAAAAGGAGCTCTCACGTATTCTTGTACCTGTAGATAATGATCAATTCTGTAATCCTGAAGCGTATTTAAAGTAATACGTATGAAATATTGATTTCGGTTATTATCGATTCAATTTGGTAAAGGACCGTGAAATAAAAATACCATTATTTGTTTCCATTCAATTATTATTATTACTATTTTATTTCACGGGCAGAGGCCATTATAATACAATACAAAGAATACAGTAAAAATGTAGTAACAGAAATAACAATAACAGACATAAGATGATTTATTGATAAAATTCCAGCAGGATGGAATCACATATTTTCCTCAATTCATCTTGACGTTTATTAACACATACATTAAATTAACGAAAAATCTATATACAATTTAAGATGCTCATTCTAAATTGTAGTCCTTCGCTTGGTATCGTTTCCAAAGATTAGACTTTGGAAACGCTGTCAACCCAGGTCTCACCGCGTGGACGCAACTACATTCGAGACCCGAGCAGTGAATAATCGTCACTGCCTCTTTTCTCTTTTAAATTACCACTCTGTCGTACGGAGCAAATATTGGACGAGATTTTATACGATCGTGAACAAGACTCTAACTCTAATTCCTATTACAAAATTGGAACGAACAGAAAGGAAGGTGTAAAATGTCAGATTTGAGATTCGGGTAGCCAGAGTTCGAGTCGAGCAGGGCTCTCGCGTTTCGACGCTGAATCGGAGATAGTACGTCGCGTCAGACAGGTTTATCGATCAGTTTTATTCGTCCGCTTTTCTTTTCGCCTCTCCATTCTCTATTGCGACCCTATCTGTCCCTCAGGGCAGTACGCGAGTCTTGGCCCAGTGGCAGCTTACAAACGCTTCTGCCCTCTCCTTCGCGGCCTGGGATACGGAATGGTGTTGGTCAGCTCCGTGGTGATGCTGTATTACAATTTGATCATCGCCTGGACTCTTTACTACATCTTCGCTTCGGTGGCTGGTGAGTGAACGCATTTTCATCAAACGATGATACATTTGCAAGACTGCCTTAACACGTTTAAGACTGTTGCGTCGTTTATTATTGCTGGCCAATAATATACGGAAAGGCGAAATGATCTCATTTTTGAAAATTCAAGTATAATTCAATAAAAGATCTGCGAACTATTGAAGAAAATTCCAATTCTATTCCCTTATTTCTGAAAGGACTTTTTCCTAACACAATTCGTTTTATTCGATGTTAATAACAGATTGAACTTAAAATTAAATCGCGGATTGCATGCATTTATAAGGTAACTGAATATGCAAACGGTGGACGTGATGCACAAGAACATCGAAAACATTAAAAGCGAGCACATATTGCAAAATATCTGCAGTTATCAAAATATGGTGACAAATATTTCTAATTAGAATTCATTGCTTTTAATTGGTTGGCCCAAATGTTTCGTGTTTCGTAAAATCCGCGGTCTAATTATAGCCATGTTTAATCGTCCAATTCGGTTTTATGAAAGAACCTGAAAATCCGATTTCGCAAATCTCCAATTATCGATTCGTTCGACGACGAGCAGCAGGAACAGCTCACGGCTTACGGCATACGTTTCGAGCATCGATGGACAACGCGATGATATAATAAATTCATAATGTCTCTGTCGCAGTCTTTAATTGTTTAAAAAGTAGCACTGTGGTCATTATAAAATTTTCAAGCAACTTATATTCATGTTTAATTTGGAAGGACAAAAATGTGTTTCTACAGAATGTGTAGCACATAGAAATTGCTTGGTGATTGAAATTTTTGTTGAGGACTCGCATGCATTGCAAACACGTTCCTTTAATCGAGAAATAAATGCTTAGGCGGTGGTGAACTGCCATGGAGTAAATGCGAACCAGCCTGGAGCACGGAGGACTGCTTCATGCCGGAAGATGCCGAGGCGTGCTGGGCTCTGAACATGAGCTATTACAAAGAGAAATGCTTAAATTCCACCCAGATGGCTTCGATGGGTCTGACCATTGAGAACATCACCAATGCGATTAAAAAACCACCGGCCGAAGAATATTTCAAGTAATTATTTCTGTGTTAAATATCGAGTTTATCTTCTTTTTTATTGCGTAATGGATATTAAATTCAGAATTTTAAGACCTTTTCTTAATACGAAAATCATGATGACGTATCGTGTAGCAATCACGTGCTGGGAATAAGTAGCGGAATCGAGGAGACGGGGGCGATTCGACCCTCGCTGGCGGTGTGTCTTCTGTTGGCTTGGATCATCGTTTTCCTCTGTTTGAGCAAAGGTGTTCAAAGTTCGGGAAAGGTCGTCTACTTCACCGCTCTCTTCCCATACGTCGTCCTGGTAAGTTGTCGTCTTTTCCTTATTTTCCAACTTCTCATCTTCGTTCAATTAAAATTATTCGTCCATGTAAGAGTGTCTCAGTATTAATATGGTACAACCGTGGAGGAGGTGATTATACGAAAAAATAATTTCACGATGATAATTTCATGTACAATCACTCTCTCAACAGTTGTACCGTCGACACCGAGATACACTGTACAATGAATTCTTTGATGATTTATACTTCTTCCTCGATTCTCGTATCGAATAACTCGCAATATGAGAAGTCGAGACTACGAAAGGAAATCACGGTTCGGTACGATTTCACTGCTTTCTGAACTTTAGTCAACGTAGTATGATTGGCTTAGTTGAATTTATTTTACTAGTATATATAATCAAAAAGAAAACTTGACTCAGGTTGATTTCATGTCTCTCCAGAGCTCACTTTTCCAGGAATATTATTATTATTATATTAGTTACGTACACCATTTTTAAAGAGTAATAGAACAAAATAATGTAAGGAGAGATTTTATTAAGTATAATCACGGTCTGGCTCGCAGATCGCTCTTTTTATTCGGGGCATCCTCCTCCCCGGTGCCAGCGAAGGGGTCGTATTTTACCTAACGCCCGACTGGAAGAGACTAATGTCCGCGAAAGTGTGGGGCGACGCCGCGGTCCAGATATTCTTCGCCCTCAGCCCGGCCTGGGGCGGCCTGATAACGCTCAGCTCGTACAACAAGTTCAGGAACAACTGCTACAAGGACTCGCTGATAGTAGCCGTTAGCAACATCGGCACCTCCTTCTTCGCGGGTTTCGTCATTTTCTCTGTGATCGGATTCCTGGCTCACGAACTCAAAGTCCCGGTCGCCTCCGTTGTCGACCAGGGTGCCGGGCTGGCCTTCATCGTTTATCCCGAGGTTCGTTCAATGGTCAACTCATTTCTATCGTGTAAGCAAGAATCCAAAGTCATTTATTCATCTCTCGTTAAATCAACTTCATATTGCTCCGCGGTCTGATCTCCATACTACACGACTCGCATACAGGCCATCGAGAAAGTTCAACATAAATTCTTACGTATTATAAATGTATCCCAATTCACTTGATTTATCATGACTCATTAGAATGAGAGCCTTACGTCTCCTTTGTTTGGAAGATTATCGATGGTCTCATGCAATTGTTAAATTCAAAATCAACATAACAAATAAATAAAAAGTATTAATATATTTCGTATAATAATTGTTTCACTCGGTATTTGATTAAACGTTTCGTATAATAATGATCGATACGTTTCGTCTACTCATCAATCTGATATCGTTCACACGCGAAAAATAGGTGGTGTCTCGTCTGCCGGTTGCTCCCGTTTGGTCGCTGCTGTTTTTCGTGATGCTCCTCACGTTGGGCCTCGATTCCCAATTCGCTTTGATGGAAACCGTGACCACCGCGATACTCGACGCGTTCCCGGCACTACGACACTATAAACTGTTGGTCGTGCTGTCTGCGGCCGTGTTCGGTTACGCCGGGGGAATCATCTTCACTACCAACGTGAGTACAGGGACTTGAATCAATACTGGAATTCTTCCAATTTCTTTCCTGTTGCTGTTCCAATGTACATCTACTATACAGGACCGATCAGTGAGACCTGTTAGCCGATCATTGATCTCATTATAAAGTCTGACAAAGGTACAACTGAATTTGTTAAAATATAAACTCATTTAATAATTTCATACAGCGAATTGTCACAGGTGTTTTGATAAAATCAGTGCATTCATTCATTTCGTATTCCTTTTCTACTGATGTTCGAATGCGTTAGTTTGGAGTACATGTAATCGCGATCACTCGTCAATATTGTATCGATCTCGTTGTGTACTCAGGCTGGAATGTATTGGTTGCAACTGATGGACAAATACGCGGCGAATTGGTCGGTGCTGCTGATAGCAATAGGGGAGTGTATTCTGGTCGCGTGGATCTACGGTGCTGATCGATTCCTCGACGACGTCCAGCAGATGATCGGTCCTCGCAGCCGTCTGTGGAGATTCTTTTGGACCTGGATGTGGAAAGTGATCACGCCGGCGACTCTCTTCTTCATTCTGTTCTTCAACTGGGTCGAGTACGAGCCGCTCACCTACGGCGATTACGTTTATCCGAAATGGGCGGACATCGCTGGTTGGGTCGTAGGCATGATACCCGTCGCAGTGATTGTAGGCGTGGCTCTCGTGAGTATCACAAGGCCGAAGTCGATGGAAGAGCTTTGGTGAGGTGTCGTAAAATTCGGTTTACCCAGATTCAGAATCATTACAAATTAGCTATCAAAACGATGTTTCGAGTAGGACGTAGTTCTCGAGGCGGGTCAATAAATATACTTGGTGTCCTCGTGAATGCTCGTCCTCGAAAGTTCGAATGCTCGCTGTGAAGAGAATTCTAAAAATTCTGATAGCTTTCATCGTAAATGTGGAAATTTCTGACTGCTGAGAATCTCCAGGTTTTTGTGGCCGGGAATTCGAATAAAATTTTGTCTACCTTTCGGTAAACAGTGAGTTCGCGTCTAGTTAAGATGGCTCTGATCGTAATCAGTGTCAGTTACTAATTTTTATATTATGATGGGCGAATTTTACGACCTCGTTAAAGCTTTTCCATCGATCTTACGCATGTAAACTGATCGCTTGAAGGAATTCTAGATTTTATGATTGAACTGATTCGTCAGTTCCCTTTTACGATTTATTACCTTTATAAAAACACTCGCTACGTGGTCTGACAATTTTGATGGTCTGACATCTATTAAATTAAGTTATGACGATACTTCCAGTCGCGAAGTAAATATTTGTTGTACGCCTACAGAATCAATTGAGGGATCGTCGACGTCGTTCCGCCTACGACGACGACGATTACGACGACGACGACGACGATCTTGACAACAGACCGTCGTGCCAGGGGCCAGGCAAGGGTAAAACGAAGAAGAGCAAGAGCAAGAGCGTTTGGTGGCGGGCGAAAATGTTGTTGCAGCCCACGTCCGACTGGGGCCCGGCAATCAGGAATCAGTCGACTCCGTCGAGAACACTAACCCACACGCCGTCGCCAGGTAATTATAAATTTAATTAACCTTCGATCGTGCGCGACTGAACGTTGTCATCCGTTAATGAACATCGTTTGCAATTTTCGACTCATCAGCCTCGGTTACAAAATTCGATTTAACGCTCAGTCACCAAATAATTGGTAATAAGTGTTAACCACGGCATAAGTGCACGCCTACTCCGAGGAAATCGAAAGTCGATTTTATCGGCAAGTCTCAAATAAAAAAAGTTCACTCCGTATTTTACACACGACTTATCTTCTCATGTAAAATCAATCCCTTCACGGTTGTACAATACTGGTACACCCTGCACAGTTTGATTTTCACAGTGTGAAAAACGGAAACACGTAAATTGTACGTTTCAAGCCTTATATTTCTAAATTGTTTAAGGTAAAATGAATTTTCTTTTGCTGTTGCAGGCCCGACGGCGGGATACGATTCAGTGAGGGACACGATAGTATTAGTGAACGGTCAACCGATGATGATCCAACCGCCAAGCGCGTCCGGCACCAACCAGAAGCTCCCCGGGCCGTCGATCTTAAAGAATTCTAGTAAAACCGATTTGATCACGTCCCAACAAGTCTGACACGATGTTCATTTCATCTCGAAGGACGAGCCTGGCCAGAAATCTGTGGCCAAAGACGCAACGCGCTAATAACAGGTAGTTGCATATCGCAGATGAAGAGACGGTGAAACCGAGAAACGAAAGAAAGAGAGAAAGAGAGAAAGAGAGGAGAGGAGTGAATACATAATTCGTACGAATTTATTTTTCTAAACCGGGAATAGAGTCGGTGTATTTTTTCATAAATGTATCCCAATCTTACGATTGCCAAGTTCTGCCCTTTTTCATTCCAACTCGACAATTTCTACGTTCGTTTCGTTGCTCTCTTCGTCGGGCGAAGGAATCGATTGATTCTCTAGGAACCTTCCTAGTTTCTGAATAGCGACGCTTTCGATATTAAACGATGTTAGAAAGTGAGAATAGCGTAAAACGAATGCGAATCTTGTGAGCGTGCGAGATGCGTCGATCGGAGGGAACGTGTTGCCACGTGTTGAAACGTTACGAAGATTTACGCTACTCCACTGGTTTCAATTATACGTACGAAACGCGCCCAGAACGAAAAGGACTGACGGAAATCTGTGGCGGAGAGAAACAAGGCGAGGGATTAATAATTGTACACCCGCTTTAGTGAAGAATGTTAGACGTTTGTCGCTGCCTAAAAGTTATCTAGAACGAACTAAGACACTGTTCCGCCCGTTGGGTGGATCGTCCACATGAACGATCGACATTGCTTCTGTGTAAGACACCTAATTGTAAGATGAAGCGTTGGGCCGAACGACCAGCCGACTTAGATGTTCCTGCGCGATGATTTCTCGTTCGCCAAAACTCCACTAATCCGTGTCGTTCCACTTTCCTCGGTTACAACCAGTCCTATCTATTCGTATTTCATTTTCCACAGTGTTTTGATATGTGACCCGAACTTCGCTTTTATAAAGTTATACACATTCCTATGACAGGTAGTTCGGTATCTGTCGATTTGTAAAATGAACGTTTAATCCAGCTTGGATGTGAATTACTGTAGAGTGATAAAAAAACGAGGAAACTGGTCTGAGGTCGTGATCGATAAACCGCGGACTTGACACGTTCGTAGTAGATATGAAATATTGTAGAATGACGACGTAGAAAAAAGATCAGAAGTGAAATGGACATTATTTTTAAAGAGTCACGAAAATCCTTATCTAGATTGGCCCGTGGTTTAATTACACGCAGACCAACAAGAAATAACTTTTTAAAATCTTTCTTAACGTTAACAGTTGATTCTTATGATTTCTATCGTGCTGAATCCGTGTCTAACGTAAGCTTTTATCCGTAACTCAGTTTCGTCACAATGTGACTTTGTCATAAACTAGAAAATTAATGAAACATACCATGGAAGTAAGAATAAGTTGACGTAACAATATGAACAAAATTCTTATTCAAGTATAGACATGAAAATATCTTTTTATTACGTAGGCTTTATGACTAGCCATTGTTTAACATCTCAGCACGAATGACTAACAACTAACGCTGAAAATTTCATTTCTTTAAATAATGAGTATTGAAATATGAAAAAACGAGGAGTGATTCGGGTTTTTTATTGAACGATTAAGAACTAACCAAGTATGAAAAAATGGTGAGTGATACGGTTTTTTTATTGTTAAATTCGGATTCAGCATAGAAACCAGAAGACCAAGAGAAATTCATTGAAAAAGGTCTTTCATTGTCGGCCCGTGTCATCCAAAGTTCGAGGAGAGTGTAGTTAGCGTAACTCATCGTATTTTCCTAAAAGAGAGGCTGATATCCTCCTGGTGAGGAATTGTAACAATTGTCAGTATTTATTTAAACGATCGACTTCATTTTTGATCCGTTTCAATCCTAGGATTTATACCTGATCGAATCTGAGTGAGGCAGTAAACACGATTTTTTAGATAACGTTCCAATTGATTTTCCTCACCGACCGATTAATTGAAGTTCAATCGAGATCTCCATTTCCATTCCCTGCAGACTGAACAGAATCTTATACTTATTCACTTTTAGATATATCAACGCGTAATTGTTGTTAACGATAGCGACGCTGAAACTCTTACGTAAAGTCAATGAAAATGCGGTAAGGTATAAAGGGATATAAGGGATCGTATAAACGTAAAATAGTATAGTATTAATCGAAACGATTATTCGTGATTAAAAAGAAGTCAGTAATGATTGAAAGCAAGTTTAGACGAACGCTTGATTACAGTCTGAGTTTCGTAGAAGCTCTACGAAATCCCTAAACGGGGCTCCAAGGAAACTGTTGACAGTTTCAATCAGTTCTCGAGAGTAGAAAAAATCTCAATCGAGTAAAAATAAGTATTCTGTTTTAAAACAGAAGTTGTAACGAAGGGATTTTCCAGTTTCCGGTTAAATTTAATTCGATAAGAATCACCGTTTGTCCAATCCTCTATCCTGTATTCGATTTACTAAATAACCCTTATTTAAAAGTAATTCCCGACTTTTATATTCTGTTTTTAAATACGCGTCCCTTCGGAACTTTTATTAACCGAACATAAAATAATCATTAAAACCGAACTCTTACAGGCTATTTCTATGCAAAATTCTTAAAACAGGACGTGACTGATTTAAAAGTTTTATGAGCGAATCTTGTATCTGAAGTTGGCAGATCGATTGGAGCCCTGGTCCAGTGTCCAGGATTAAGCACTTCGACGAATAAACCGTGTCCACCCATAGACATTGCCGTTACTGACCACGATGCATCTATTTTCCGGTTGCGCGAGACTTTTCAGGGAATAATCACAATTATAAATTGATAGCTGTTCCGCGTGCTTTCGATAAAAAAAAAAAAAAAAAATAGTGAATACAAAACGAGCCGAGAGTTAGATAGCCGCGTATTTTCTGACGAGTGGAATATTTTAGCAAAAAGAGGCGATACAACGATTTCACACGCTGCTGCTCAAAAGTATGCGGGAACCTGCTGACACTTTGCGTAATCAATTACGTGATTATAAATGTACCGTGTCACCCGTTTACACCTTCGAACCTGTCGCTTGTGTAACGTCCGAAATGAAAAGAGAATCGTTTGTGGGAACTCGGATGAAATTATGGTGATCCTGAAATAAACATTGCTAGCCATAATGGCAAGGTTAGTAAAAGATAATTAAAATACGAGATATGCAAATGAGAAATATAATTATTTAATCTTAGTCTGATACGAATTACGTAGAATTGAATAAAATTAAGGCTTTATTACAATATGATCCAAATGTCAGAATGGACTGTGAGGGGATAAGGATAGTAAAGAATCCTGAATGTACAATTTCGGTCATAGGTCATCGTTATTTTTTTAGATATTAGTAAAAAATTTACTGTGCAGTACATTTGGGTCATATCGTACTGTGTTCCTTAATCATTTCAGTGGGAGATTTTATAAAATTTATTTTCCATTTATCTCGATGCAAAAATAAATTAATTCGACAAGCTCCGCGAAATAAAGTATTATATGATTATTGAATTAGCTCGTATACCGTGAATTACAAAAACTGGGGAATGATTTATAATGTATCGTAATAATCATTATTACTTTATTAACGAGAAAACCCTTTAGAATATACAGAGGAAAATTTGATGATGATGTGTTTGTATATCGTATTACATCCAGTGTCAGTTGACCATTTTCCTATTCGAAAACGTCGACGTACTTTTGAGCGGAGGTGCAGTTTTCGTGACCAGTGATACGTACAGATGAACGTCTGGACAATGCTCCGGACAGGTGAGATGCGCAGGTGCACAAACAGTCAATAAACGTGATTTATTTTTTATGTGAACCCATTCGTAAAGTGTTGTTAGCTGTACCATACGTATCGTAACATTTATCGTATACCCGTACATACATATGTATACACACGTTACATATATACAGATATAGTATATATAAATATATATATTATAAATTATATTTAAGACGCTCGTACACTGGTGTACGCGTCGCATAATTGTATCTGCGTGTACGAAGAAACGTACACGGTCGTCGTTTGATATATTATTAAAAGAGAAGAATCCAGTCGTGGTAGATAAATATATTATATATATGAATATATATATAAGTATAAAAGAAAAATTGTTATCTGACACGTTGAGAATTCCAGAGCAGAAATACGAAATTACGATGCGTGTGCATTAACCGTGCGCGTGTTGCGGGAATATTTTCTCGCGCGAGTGAACGAGAGAGGGAAGCGTGTGCAAGTGTATTTTTATTTCCTAGGCTAGAGGAACCAGGGCCTAACTTCACTCTTTGTCCCCTCCGCATTCCCCTTTCGAACATCGCTTCTAAAGTATTTTTAATTACATCGTGAAATATTCAAAGCTTTAGCATTTCTCCGCGAACGAACGACAACGCGTTCTACGAGCACAGATTAGATACAGCCTGATGTCTCTTAGACTTTTGTTAAACAGACAATCGTTCATTCAATTACGATTTTTTTATTCTAAAAACGAGGGGCAAATAAGTGGATGAGGATTCTAACTAATTCGCGTAAGGCCGTGCAGGATGGATCCTCGGTGACCTAATTAATTTAGATTCTAGTCGTTGTTAATGCTCAGAGCTTTGAACAAAGAAAGAGGAAAATATGATAAGTATACTTATATATTTAAATTCGAATCCCAGGATTAGCTTCCGATCGGGACGTACAAGCCTTGTATCGAAGGACGATGAAACTGTATCTAATCCCGAAGAACACTGCGTCTTACCGATCGATCCTCTTTATCGGTTTTTTTATTTAGGATTACGTGAACACGTACAAAATGCCAGAATCAAACGAAACGAGTACACAATCGTTCGACTACTTTACCTAGTAGACCCTTATAACTTACCCTTAGGCGATTGCTTTTCGTAGACTGTAGATTATAGGTCGTAGACAAATGTTTCGTGTGTGTTTCGTTTAACGATAAAAAGGAGAGATTAGATGATATTCGAGTTAGAAGAGGAAACATTTCAACTAGCCATATCCCTGACATAATCAACAGATTAAGTTTGTCAAGGCAATCCCGAAGAACGATGGAAGTTACCGGTTGAGAAATGTAATCACAAAAAGAAATGAAAACGCCGACGAACACGTCGCCAAAGGAAAAAGATCTTGATGTCCTTAGAATAGATAGGCGAGTCCACATTGCAGATTTAAACGAAACCAGGCATTCAAAAAGAGAAGTTAGAACAACAATATTAACTTCCGGTTATTGCAAATAAAGATAATTAATAATAATGTTAGATAATTAATAATAGCGCCGGTTCGAACCGGCGGCCAGACCGCGTGGTCGACTGTCCTAGCTAGGGTTAAGATTAGGTGACGTAGAATTTCCGGTAACAGCCTAACAGCGCGATGGGGTAATAAAAAAATAAATGATTCTCGTACGACCCTTTGGTTTTCTCTGACAGAACATTTCTTGGTAAAAATATTTGCATCATAATTCATCCATTTATTAATTTATACGTTCGTTCATACATTAATTTATTTATTTACAATCGGACACACAATTTATGGATTTATGCACGTACGTGTTCATTTATTTCTTTACCGATTTCTTACAAAATGAATGTCGAACACTTTTACTTTATGTTCGACTTTTTTAATTTTTACTTTTTACACAGACTCCTTGCTCTCTGAAGAATATCCCATTTAAGGAATTTGATATGAAATTGATTTATAATTGCGAGCAGTGTTACGTGTTTTACGTCACCAAGAGCAACCAGTAGAGCGAACAGTACAAAGTAACGCGTCCTACAGCCAACCGTGAAAGAGGAAAGCGTTCGAAAGCGAGGATAGAGTAACTATATTTCGTGGAAACGATAGGATTAATAGTGTTTATTCGTGTTGATACGATTTTTGTAAAATGAGAAAGACCAGAATCGAACGTCTCGTCGAGAATTGTCGTGTCTCAATTCCCAAGATCTGTCCGTAGAATTCGAATTATCGAAGAAACTTCAGATTTTTTACGATGTCAAATTATCAATTGTCTGCTGTATTGTCAGTAATCTTGAGTATCAGAAATAATTTCCCATGTAATTTGCACTCTATTTTTAATCGGTACAGAAATTCTTACGTTCTATGATTTTAGATTTCTTTTATTTTCAAGTAAAATTTAATTCTTAATTAACGCGAGAGACACTTCGAAGTGTATAGATGAGTATATAATCAAATACACGAAGCGAAACAGAGCGAGCACGATTTTGCTAGCAGAAACAAGAAGTAGGCAAAGAAAGAAAAGTGAAATCGATACGCGAAATACCCGAGTGAGAATAAATATTCGTGATTGTTGTTTGTAAAACGTTAAAGTGATGCAAAGGAAGTTTGATTCGAGATGTTTATCCTAACTACGTTGACTGTTACGAGGAGAAGTCGAAGAGAGAGAGAGAGAGAGAGAGAGAGAGAGGGGGGGAGAGAGAGTTGAGAGAAATTGAGAAGCGAACTCTGGCGAGAATAAGAAACTGTATTTAATATACATTCGCGAAAAATATATACATTATGTAAATTCTATGTATATGTATATGATGCGTGTGTAATTAATAAAGTGTTGATATATTATATGGTTGACGATAACTTTGCTGCCCTTTTATTTAATCGCCTCATACATTTCTTATCGATAGACTGCGGATTTTTATTCGAAATCTCATTTTTATATATAATATTTCTTGTGAAATGTATGAGTGTCTTATTTCCGTGACTTTGTAATATGAGATTTAAATGAATTACTTCACACATTTTCACAGTCAATTTACAACAAATGCATTCTCTTACAATTGCATAAAAATAAAAACCTGCAGTCTACTTGTTAAACGCCCAAAACGAATGATTAAGTTAACGTTAGGTTCTACATTTCTTTTTTGGTAAACTTTTACTTATAGATACGTGCTACTTATTCATTACAAAAATAGATATTAAAAGCGCTTTTCATGTGCTCTTACGTACAAATATATCTCGTTTCTTTTTTATCTCGTTAGCCTTGCCAATGAACACGCTGTGGTAAAACGAACGTACACGTGGTAAGACGAAGTCTGTTCCTTTTTAATAAAACATCTGATACGTATAGATGTTTGTTTCAAAAATATGTAAGATACTTTGAGAATGCTACGGTAGACTTAAAATCGGTATGAAAAAGTTCGCTGTTTATAGGTAAAAATTCTACGATCATCGAGGGACGGAATGTCTGAATTCGATTTAAAGCGAGTCTCTTACGCTGTTATCTCCGAAGTATCGATTAAGAGTCGGACAAATGCGTGTGACATTAGATTTGATCCGATAGATTTTATCGAATTACGTGACAAGCACTAGATTTTATCGAATTACGTGTCGGAAGCAGTCTGATAAATAACGACCCGTTGCATTGACCGTACTTTCATAAAATATATCTATCGAACGAGTTTAGAATAGAATGTGTCATTCCTTCGAATGTATCTCTTTAAATTCTGGCTTAAAGCTGCTTGCCCGAGGCAGTTGGATTTAAAATACCGGTGTCGCAAATTTTTGACAATATACATAGTAAGTATTCCAATTTCATGCCACGATTTTCACTCACTGGTTTCAGACTGCACGTTAAATTACGGGAAAAAAAGGCAATTAGTAGAAATTGTGACGTGAACAGAAATTGAAACATTTAACGTGTAGTAAAGAGCAAAACTGAATAACTTCTGCAGATTTTAATCTCTTCAAAATTCTCTTTAGACATGTAGTAAATTAACTGCCCAAAGAAACTCGGATCGTTTCGTTCGATTCTAAAAGAATTACTCAGTTCTGAAGGGTATTAGTTTTACTCTTCAGTGTACGTACATACATAAAAAATAGGTAGATTCCCTGAGAAGTCCTCACGCGAAATTACGTTGTGGCAGGTGGCGGGCCGAAGACGACCCTGCTCCTAGAGACCGCGCCCAAGATCGGTTTCAACAGTAAAAATACAACGGCGATGAACAAGGAGGTGAACGTCAAACTCCTTCCGGTGTAACCGCCGGGCCACCATCTCGTGTAAGTACCCGTGAGCAGGGTCGCCAGCAGAAGTATCATCACCGTTATGCCACCGAATGCGTGCACGATCTTCAACATTACCGGCCTGAAACGCGGGTACAGCCACCGGGAATTGTTCGTCACGATGCCAAACGCAGCCGTGAGAAGCGCGAGGATTATGCTGACCAGGCCGAGGATCGAGTGGGGCGAGGCGAAATGCTGTTTGTTGTAGTTCACTTTATTTACTACGATGATAATGAAGCCGACCAGCATCAGCGAAAGGCCGACCGCGTGGAGGATCCAATGCATCGTCGTCCTATTCGTCCTGGTTATTTTCCAGCCGGCGTAAGCCTCCCCGGAAACTATGAATATCGCCTCCGTTACCAAGAGTCCAACCTGGCGAAGAGTCATTATTTAGCTTATGAGTCTGTCACGACTGTGGATTTTTATTCGTGGGAAATTTCAATAATTTAAAGAGACAGTGCGCAGCAATGTGTAAATAAAGTATACGAGGTAAAATGCAATTCGCAGTACTTGGAGCAGGAAACGAATGTTCATGTCCATTTCAGAGATTACTAATCAAGAATTCCTAACAGAATTTCTTTCTTTGAAACGAACGTAGACGAATTTTAACCCGACGCTATTCAAATGAGAAGCACAGGATTTTAGAAATATTCGAAACTAATTTATTCGGAGGTTAATGAAATCCAACGTTCCACGTCAGAGCAAATTGTTAGGATTACTCGTGTCGCACGAGAAGGTTGCCTAGAACTTCTTGAACGATCCTGTATAACAATGGGCGCGCCGAGTTTCGTATTCAATTGATAGATAGATAGGATAATTGACAGCGGCGGTGGTAGTTTACTCGAGGAGTGGTGCAACTAATTCGGAGATGTAGGTCGGCGTCTTCTCTGTTTATTTCGGAAGACGCGCCAGTATGCACGCCTATAGTTCGTTAACGAGAGAATTCACTTCATTCCGAACATTGTTTCCACAGTTTCCATCTTCATTTTATTATAATTTTTATTACCAGCTACTTTGAACTATATTTGATTCATCGACTAACATCGTATTTCTGGATAAGTAGAACTCAGCGTTCTTCCAAGTACGAAGATGACCTAAGACGCTTAAACGAAGGTCTCGTGAATCACGGTCAGCATTTTACGTCCTTTACGTTCGAGACACCTTTCAATAATGTAACGATCCTATGCACATCGCTGGATCTATTCTACGACGTGACCAACCTACTTTCATCAAAATTCATTGTATTTGTTTCATTATACATTATATGTATACGTTTAATTTCTCTTTGCACACGCGTCAAACGTGTTAATTAAAATTGATCGCTGTTATGTCATCAAGTCTTTTTTCAAGCTTAAACGATGACCACCAGCAAATTGATCACGCTTTTAATAGCTCGTGAATCATACCTGAATTTCGATACCGAAGTTTTTCCACTGATGATCGTACGTTTAAATTTCAGAGCCCGAGTGAAAACAATTTTTAATTCGAAATACGCGTAATTGAATAAAAGAGAGAAAGACGTAGCTGTTGCATCCGAGCATTATGAAATGCTGGAGGACGCTCGTCGGAGAGTTTCACCGGTACACCTCGAACAAACTAACACTCGTTGCTTCATCCATCGTTTAATTTCTGTGCAACTAAGTTTTTGTATTAGGTTCCTGCATACGAAACGGTGAAAACTGTCTTTCAAATTTCCCAGTCATCTACCATGTTATTTTTTATTATCTATTATCATGAATCGAGTGCAAAATTAAATAACTCGATTGTACAACTTGCAATAATAGCAAGCTATAGTAACAATAACTGATACTACGTCCGTTGTGACATTACATATCCACCGTCCTAATGCGATGTAGGAGTCAACGACCCAAATTCCTGTTCCACGTGGTTTTATTTGTTCTTACGTAACCGACCACGCTGGCCAAGTTGGCTACTTACTCCGACGCTCATGCAAATCGGATGCCAGGAGAAGAAGCTGTAGTTTTGAAACGCGAGAACCAGGATGTATATTACTGGTGCCAATAGTAGAAGGTGGGTGATCGCCGAGAAAACCAACATGATTACACTCGGTGGTCCTTTGCCCGCCGATGATTGCTCGTTCATTTTCGATTCGTTTGTTCCGTACGATTCTGCTCGTTTATTCCTTCGACGTCTGTAAAATAAATCATCGAAAATCATTCGTCACACAGATTTATATAGTACGTTATAGATAATTGAAAATCACTGCGATACATAAAATCTGCACTTCGTTTCCAGGAAACATTTTTGTTCAGTCAACATTTACGTGTGAAATGACTCGTAAAGAAAGACGTTTTTAAATTCCTAAATAGGAATTCCTTCGTTGAAAAATTCATTAGTGAGAGAGATTGACGAAGAAAGAAAAAGCCTCAACGCATTTTCTAATCTTTGACATGACATTAGCAGAATGTCAGAGATTATTCTATCGATCGAACATGCTATTAAACGTAATTACAATTATTACATGAAACGTTAATTTTGCTTATAGTATTTGTGGCCAGGTTTGATGCAAACGGCTTAAGAATCGTGTGCCAGAAAATATGACAGAGTCCAGAGACTTTTAAATTGCAAGAAACCGTAATATTTATTTTCCTAATTCTTCACGTTCCATCTAGCGTTCGAGTCGCAAGAAAAACAATGAATTCCAGACGACCTTAACTCATCTTCCGACGCAACTGTTCCTGCTCCTACATACGATCTTTCAGATACACGACGCGTGATTCATTGCTAATTGCGCGACATGATTCCACGTTTCTTTCAGCATCGAGCACGCGTCTTCCTCGACGATGCACAACCGCGAACTCGATGGTAGATGTTGCTCGTTAAATAAACGCCTGTTAACGTCGGTCAGCCTTATTGACACAATTTTACCACGTTCGAATTATCGCACAGGCGTCCACTTGTCTGATCTCTTTGAAACTCGTAAAACGAGTCCGAATCGGAATTGAGACGACGATGGAACAATACATCGAAGAAATACTACGAAACTAGACATTTTTTCTTATGGCTGTCGCCGATAATTTTCGCATCGGACGACGATCAACATTGGGTATTAAAAATCTGAATTATTCGTCGATGCCAGTGTTCGTTGACGCTTTTATTTAGGAACTTGAGGTCCACTTAAAAGCAAACACTGATTTAACAAATAATAGTTGAACAATTCATTAGGAATCGTTAACTGATCGTGCGTTACCTTCGACGTGTCATCGTGGCGTGCTATGTGGGAATTGTTAAGACACGATTGAATAACCAAAAAGATTTCACAGCAGATCACATATGTAGAAACGTTGGCATCTGATAAGAGCAAACGACACTTTTTATCTCGCTTTCTGCAGTGCGACTGATTAAGATTAATAATGCGGCACAAACGTAACAACGTTATCTCGGGTACGTACAACGACACCTATTCCTTTTGACTAACGGTGACCCGTTAATTATGCTATCAGTACATTACTGATGTAAATATCCTATTCGGAAGTCTGAGGACTCTTGCGATGTAAATATTTTACTGAAAAGTCTCTGGACTGTCCTCGTTGCCCATCAAGAATACGTACAGTTGATAGTCATGTAATTAATCGTACAGTACACATGAATCATTAACGTTTTCAATTAAATTCTACTTCAAACGAAAATAAGAACAATTTTTCTGTAATAATTCTGATGATAAATGAACGTTCTTTAAACTTGCAACTTTTATTACATTAGAATTTGTCGTCTCACGAATCCAAAGACTTTTTCAATACATAGATCAATCGATCAAGTAAATAGTAGATATAGACTGTAAACTAGAATTTCATTCATGATCACGTATAATAGATATAACCGAATAATGTGAAAGATCTTTTATACTCTTCATTGTGATAAATAAACAATTTCACTGTTTAGTACGTTTCGACCATTCATTACAATGTCGTCATATTCTCAGCTCGTACTTTCGCGACACGTCCTAAGACCTATAGATCGTTAACGTGTCTCGTCGAGGCGTCCAACGTTGTAATCGAGCCAGACGATGACAGCGACGGGTTCAAGTGTTAACGACTGTGAATTTTAGCGACTGCTTCCTCGTCCGATGGAAGGTACACGGTTGGAAAGGATAGAAAGCAGGCGATTTCCCTAGTTTCCCACGTTTCCGTCAAATTTCCAGATCGTTAACCGAGGAAACGAGGGCTAAAAGCTTCTCGTTCAACGAAAATTTTGATGATTGGAAAGTAACAACTAGATCTGCAGATTTGATGCATTTATCAGAGGACTGAATTTATGAATGTATTTATCAGAGAGAGAAAATATAAACGCTTTCTATATCGTCTAAAAATATAAAAAGTGTCGAAAGTAGATTACATGTTTCAGAAACGATAAAACAAACTGATGTTTAAAACACATATTTTAAACTGGTATCACAAATATTTTATTTCGCATAGAAATTCGCAGTCCAGTAATAATTGTTTTCTGTTCGAATCGTAAACTTTCTATAACGAGTAGTTTATTGTAGTAGATCGTCGATTTGATGCATTTACGAGAGAACTGAATATACAAAAAATATGAAGGCTGCACAGATCGTGTAAAAATATAGAAAATATTAAAAGCAGACAGCACGTTGCAAAAGTGATAAAATAATGAAAGACGTTTAAAACACAGTTTTTAAACTCGTACAATAAATATTTTATTTTGTTTAGAAATTATAAGTCTAGGAATAATGGCTTTCCCTTGAAATCGTAACTTCCTACAATTAGAAGTTTATTACAGTAGATCGTCGATTCGACGAGATTATACATAAATGTAATTATAAAGAATAGACGCGACGTATAAATGCACGTAGGATATTAAACTATTTAAATGATGAAAGAAAACTCTAGCTAAAATTTTTAACCGACATCACGAACATTTTATATTAAATAAAAATCGGGAATCTATTTGTTAAGGACGAGAAGTGCGATGGAACGTGTAAGTCGACTGTTACTTATTACAGATAATTAGGTAACGTTGGTAAATGACCCGAGACCGACGGCTTTCGTCCGATAACGAATACACGAAACGTAAAGAAATTTATTAATAGAACAATGTTGACCCATAAAATAGAAGTTTGTTTCCGAAGTACACACTCTGGCCTGGCTGGATGAAATAAACTGAACAGAGGATCCCTCTACGATTCTGCTCATAAATTGTTTACGGGAAGATTAACATCGAATAAGATTCGCTGTAAAAACTCGAGGAAGCGCGCAACGAGATGGAAGAGAACGGGCCGTACACACCTCGAGGAAGCAATCGTAAAATGCATTACGCATTTACGAACACCTTAGAAGTGTATAACTTATTATACTGTTCAGGACATTGTCATGGTTTTAGGATTTCTCCCTAAAAATGTATTGGTCTTAAACTTTTGGCAGAGATCTTACGGCTCATACAATCTCAACTTATACGTTCTTTTGTACGTGCATTTAGTTAAACGTACATAGAAATACGTTAATTGTTAACGGATCCTGAATCCTCTTTGCTCGAATTTATAAGGCGTGTGCAAACGATGCTTTTAGAGCTGAAAAATTGTGACACTCGTGAACGTTGATCTGGAGAATTACGGGGATTATCTCGGCGCTAGCATCATTACGCCCATCGAAGTGACTTACGTGTCGGCGAGCTGCCACAATACTTTCAGATACACTGCGCTCCACTTTCGCGCGTGCTAGATACGGTCGACACAACGCTTGCATTTATACGCGTGAACGCCAGACCTACATAGCGTTTTGTTTGGAAACGATTTTAAGACAGCTTCTGGTCTTGGCGTGTACGCGCGCGGTGCGTAGTACTGGCGGAGGCACGTTCAATGATCCCACCGTTCCGTACGAAAACATCGTAAACCTTGCGTTGCGTGAGCGAACACGCAAGAATAGACGATTGAGAAATTACTCTTACGGCGTGGCAAGGAAAAACAGGCGGACGCGATAACGTCGTTATACGTAATGTAATTAACTATAATTCCTCGGAATGCTCCGAATGAAACGATCTAACGAATATTTCACACCGAGCGTTGAGACGCTGCATCAGTCTTCTAATTATAATTGTACGCAGTGTAACTTCACTGATTAATGAACCTCTCGTCTTAAATTGACATCAGTCGTCGACGCGTCAATCGTAAACTGGAATCTTTTCTACTCCTTCATATTAGTTTTCAGTGTTTAAAATTGTTCACGTTGCTTTTGCAGTAGTTTAAACAATTAACAATAAACGTAACGAGTACTCGGTACGGCGTTCGAGAGAGGAAAGGTGTAAAGTGCACCAGGACTCACCTCGATTCGATTCACGGCGGATCGAATTTCCGGAGTAAATGGACACTGAAACGAGTTCCGATTTGGAAAGAGCGGAAGAGGAGAACGAAGAATGGAATAGCACGGAACGGAGTCCGTACCGCGACTGAAACACGCGCCCGTTTTACGGTCGCAAACGCTCATCGCGACTCCCAGCGATCCATGGATCGTCGCTGCGCTGCGTTGCCGATAGCATTTGCTCGGCACGGTTTGCTCCTTGCGAACGACGAGGAAAATCGTCGAGTAAACGCGGCCTTGGAGCGTTTAATCGTCGCGATCCTCGTGTACAAAAACGAATGAACTGCAGAGGCAAACCTGGTCTGGTTCGACCGCAGATTCCTTACGGTCCTTTCATTTTATTATGCGTCTCTTCGATGGAAGGTATTTGCAAAAGTTTCGTTTCTATCGTCGTTCCATACGGAACGATTGACTCTCATCGATTATAACGTCGCGCACAAATAAACAGCAAAAAGTTCATTTAAATTTATATTAAAAAACTGTTTAATGCATTTGGTATGAGTGTGAACGTGCCAGAGGTTCGTACTGTAAATGCTAACGAATGGGTAATGAAGTTAGTGAGTTTACGTACAGGAATCATGATTAATCTTCAGCAACGCCCAGTGGATTTAACGAGTGAGCTCATTCTCATAAAAGATAGTTGAACATAGATACCCATCGTCAGTTAAAAACTAGTTAGAGAATATATAATTGCGTTGACGTTTGACAATATACTTTGTCGTAGAATAAACGGTATGAGAATGTTCAGAGGATTTAGAGTTTAGCCAGTAATTCGACGGTACGGAGAACTTTTTTAAGCTTGGCAACGCGTAACGAAGGTCTCCTTTGATGGCCCGGCAAATTTAGAACGAGATAAAAAGCGAGGTCTTCCGGCACCACGGGAATGGGAACCGTACACGCGGAAACGGGACTTCCTTGTAAAACAGAACTGATCTCCCATCGGACGCCACTTCTTTTGTCCTCTCGGTTCGTCAGCGTAGACGATTGTTCACTCAGGACGACGAGAGGCTATTTTAATTTTAGTAGCATTCGTACTCGACTAAACTACATCTGTGAATAATTGAAAAATCAGATTCGAGATTCGTGAATAAAACTTTTCTCGCCTTCTCTTCTATGAAGGAATTCAGCCGACTGCCTCCTACGCAACGTGAGAAGTGTTACCAAACGCCAAGTCTTTGTAAAAAATAATTACGCGAAACGTAGAAACGAGATAATTAGAAAGCAATTATTTAATTACGAAAGTCCGCTGTTGTTCTCGAGAAGATTGATCGTCGTCGATGGAACCTCCTCTCGCGTCGATGAATCGTGCGATTTTATTGATCGCTAGACTGGTGATCGTCGGAGGTCCCAGGGCATCCTCTGTTCTGGGATGACCGCGCGTGCATGCCACACGCCATTTGCCGCGGGCGGAAGTACGCATGGACAGTCGGTAGTGTCGGTACTCATACGTATGCACGCGAGCGCATAAAATCGGCCTCGACGCTCGTCGGAATGTACTCCGATTGCTTATTCGAGGCGTGGATGCCGCGGCTATACTTACTCCGATTATGCAAATATTCGGCTGTAATAACGTTAACAATGCCAGCAACTTTATGCGCGCGTGTATCCTGACAACGGTCTTCGTGCACTTCAGTTTCACTCACGTGCAGACAGACTTGTAAGATTCGTTCTTAAGAAATCGGTTGTACAAAACTATGAAATACCAAAAGTAAAACGCGTAGGTTTAAAAATGATTGCACACTACAACATTCGAACGATGAAAAATGTATCCCGAAATAAATGTTTTTACTACGTATTTTAATTTGCGTAAAAATAAGTTTAATAATCGGCTACTAGAATACGATCACGATTACTATCGACGTTATTCGATGGATCGACTCAGGAGTCGAATCACGAGCAGTTTGTTCCGTCTTCCTTCTTCTCTTACATATTTTGTTAATGACTCATTTTTCTTCGCTGCCTAGCCGCACTGTTCCGTACGCGCAATTAGTTCTAACTATACGCTGCTCGAAGATTGTCACCGCATATTTTAATGGATACGCAACAGTCAAATCCATTCAGGAATTTTTCACATTTATTTGAAGTCGACGCGTGCGATCCCATCAGAAGGGGAAAAAGGCTTATACATATAGCATGATTCAAATGTACCTTGTTAAGTTTTTCATTAACGATATTGCTCGAGGATGAAATAATATGTAACTATTTATGTTAAACCACTATTATTACTTGACGGAGTATTTCTTCTTCCGGATGTGTTTTTATTTCGTTTTGAACTCTATTGTAGACTTACGTATTGGACATTGGAAAAGAAAATTTATATTGTACGGTGTTATCAGTATTCTGCGGACTTTTATGCAGAATTGTATTTGAAAAAATGTAATCGATTTGTAGATTTTTTACTCGTATAACTTCACAACGTTAGATTCAGATTAATTTTATAGATTCTGGAGTTAATACGCGATAGATACATTTTCTTACATGCAAATTTTCTATAATTGAATAAAAAACCGAAGAAATAAAGTTGTCGATTTTAGCACTCCTCGAACAGTTTCTATTGATTTTTCTAACAGAAATCGTGTTCTATCTACTGTTACTATTGCGACGTCCCTGTTCGTTAACACGTGGCACTGTCAGCTAGTTTGTGTTGACCGGGAGTCGTCATGACTACTGAAACGATCGCCACGCGACCGAGACCGCTACACACCGTTCACAGTAGGAAACTTGTACGTAATGGAACGTTGACGATTACTTATTTTCGACTTGATACTACGTTGTATCACCCGATGAAAAATGGTGGTGATCGACAAACGTAGATCTCTGATAGTGTCCACCGCGGGACACTTTTTCGGCGTGCCGCTCGAAAACGACTATGGGTCGTCCGTCAACGAAGAAACGGTGTTGGCCAATTTCTTGGACAGAGCAACGTGCAGAATTCTCTGCGCGCAACCGGCTGAAGTCGACGACGAGGAAGCGCGATTGAGATTGAGCAACGAGTTATCTGATGATAGAAACACTCTGGTCTTCTTTAAGGTAGGAACGAGCCAGAGGGACCTAACTCGAAGTGCTATCGAAGCGCGATTTAATCGTGTCTTAACCCTTAACTCTTAACTTTTACGCACCCCGGTAAAAGTTTCATCGGAAATAGTTCTAATTTCTGTTAATTGTTAATAATCTTAATTTTATGTTTCTTTTATATTGCGTTTAATTTATACTATACAGTGTAATTGAAATAAGTCTAGGTTTTAGAAGAACGCATGGTCGACGGGCGATGAATTATGAAATGTACCGTTTGTGTGAACGTGTGGAGGAATGAATGATTAAGTGTCTTCAAGGTGTAAACCAAGCCTCATTCTTTGCTCGATAAATTCGAATTACTACTACAAGTATTACTGTTTTAACGAAAATAAAATTGTTTATTTGAAAATGTATTATGTCAATCTTTAAGGAACATTGGAAGTTCAAGTCGGGATATAACAAATTCTTTAATCGATTGTTCCTCAGAAAGTATTGATAAAAGATCGATCGAAGCGATGCAACATTAAAATGATTCAATTGAAACGAGACTTCGTTCGTTTACTTCTTTGCTCACGGTTGAAGATGTCTGACCGAATTTCCAGTTAACGGAGGCAGCCGTGACGGAAAAGAATTTTCACGATCTCGTTCAAATCACGACGACTGGAAGTGGGAAGGGTTCGACGTTGGTAGAGGCTCTCCGGCAAGTATGGGAGCCGACGCTACGATCGTCCGGCCTCGATTCTTCGTACTTGAAGAAACTCGAGGAGCATCTTCTTGGCTCGTCAGCCGCGACTTCCGTTCTCGAGGAGGAGGAACACTGGACGAAGAAGCGCGAGGACGCCAAAAGATCGCACGAGAGAACGGTCCTAGCGGAAGCTTTGAAAATCCTGAGGAGCATCAGGGCTGAATTAGAGAGCGCAGCTGCCGCGAGGTGCCGGAAAATATCGCGTTTATTCAGGAAATTCCGTAATTCGATCGTGGACAGTTTTTTATGGAGATCTGTCACAGGGTGTGGCAAAATAAATGCGACCCTTCAATTATTCATGAGTTTATTTGCGCGACTATTTTTGAGGAATTGGCACCTCCTCGAAAGCAATAAAAAGAATGAAGTTGTTACTTTCATCTCAAGAAGAATTCAGTTCCATTTATTTCGCAGGACCCTGTAATTGACCTTGATAATAGAAAATCTGTTTTCTTATAAATTCATTTGGATTGATCAAAAATTTGTATCAAGGATAATTATTTCTGTTTCCTCTGCTCTCTTCTCTTACTCAGAGACGGCTTAATCGCCGTCGAAGATGCCGTGGAAGCAGCGTCGGGATACGTCGACGATCTGTGGAAGCTAGGAGATCAGGTGTACTCCGAGGAACGGATGAAGTCTTTTTTGGATATCGTTGGAAACGAAGTGGTGTCGCTCGTACAAAATGCGATCGACGAGGTAACAAACTCAGGCATAGAAAGTATTATACGAGCACCAGAGTACACATTTTTCTTTTTAAATCTCGTCTCGTACACAAATTGGATACTCTGAAACCGGGCACTGAATTGCATTCTCGATAAATTACGTGCGAAGCAGATACGAAGTCCCGACGACCGGGTAAAAATCGAAGCGATCACGAACGGAGCGAACATCTGCGATAAGTGGACGAACATGACGGAAAGATTCACGACGCTGTTCTGGCCTCATCACTCGGTCCATCCGTGGAAAGGAGCCGGTCACACGCCGGCGAGGTGCTCGCAAATCGGTAAACGACTCAGGTATTCTCGCCAAGTCTTCCCGTTCCTCTTCTCGAACGAGATTCGACGCGATTTTTGTGATCTTCAGGGAGATCGGCGAGCTACGCGCGCAATATCGCCAATTAACAAAACTACTGACTATCAATGAAAGATCTGGTCTCGGCACAGATTCCTTGATGCGATCCTTCGACGATGTCAAAGGTTCTTATCACGCTTTTATATTTCTAAAATTAATACATTAATTGCCGTAACGTTCAATACAATTTTCGATGTCGATGGCAATGGTTCATACAATGATCGATCGAATGATTAATATAATAATAATTAATACTTCGTAAATTATATTAGAAATTCAATTATTTGTTTCTTAATAAAACGTGTTAGTCGCGTTCGACGACGGCGAGAAGGATTGGAATCGGCTGAAGAGAAGGGTCGAGGAGGCTCTGGTACCAGCTGAAGAACGAGTCGCGCAGCAATTAAAATCTCGAATCGCCGACGCTTCGAGTCCTAATTCTCTTCTCGCCGAATTTCGACGATATTCGGAATTGATGAAGAGGGACGGTTTGAAGCGAAGTTTGCGCGGGGAACGAGAGACTTTGCTCGCGGCTTACGGAGATCTTATAGGTAATCGCTCTCGAGGCAAATTGATTGAGAAAAGTTCATAAGTAGTTAGTTATGCCTTTATTCATCCCTTACGGGTCACAATTGCACCGACCTCCGTTTCCACCTACGACGTCGTTACTGGTATAAGAGAATCTAAGATTATCGTTTGTAAATAGTACAGAAACACGACATAAAGTATAAAAATAAACTTGTGCTGCACGCCTACACATGCCAACTTTTTTAATTGCACCTACCAGCTTAAGAAGCTAAGACGAACTCAACCTACGACTGTCCTTAATCTACACATGGAATAAAATAAAATACACCTACTCTTTTATAAAAATAAAAACTTGAAAGCTATCCTTAGTCTATGCCCTCAAATTGAGGAACCTCATTTTACCCTCTTCTTTTTTTACACATCCGTACATTAATTGGGCGCTCACTCTCTTCACTCCTCCAATGCCATTCGTCGTACCGTAAAACCCTCCCAAAAACCGCTTGCCTTCTTTCCCCTTCTTACGTCCCTTCTTTCTCTCTTTCACATCTCGCCACTCCTTCTTATTCATAAAGAAAACATAACAAAAGTCTTATTTATTAATCAGTAGATGGATTTGAAGCACCTCCATAAAAATCGAATGTTCAGGAAACGTAGAGAATGCACGTATCGTGAATTAACGATATAAATGTTCTATTTTCCATACAAATCCGTAGTCTATCGACGAACTCCGACTTTCGTACCATCATTTATTTAATATTAAAGAAAGTTGCTTGGCTGGGCCGGATACGGGAGATTTGTTGGACATTCCGAGGATCCTTCAAGAAGTTCAAGCTGCCAGGTCGGCCGAATTAAAATTGGAGAATCTGAATAAGTTAGGGAAGGAGTTACTTTCCGATCTTCCTGGATACGAGGAGATCTCGTCGCGAGTAATCGCGGCATCGAAGGAAGTCGAAAGGAAGAGGCAAACTTTCGTCGACACTTGGGTACTTTCCAAAAAATTCATCCAATATATATTAGCATTCGCATGTACATACGTTCACTTAATCGAATGAGTATAAAAATGATTTATTTCGCAATGAGTACAGATAGAAGAGACCGAGACTGCCATCGCTAAGAAAGAACTGACGCTTGGCACAGACTCGGCTGTTGTGGAGCTGACCGGGACCAGCATGATGAGAGTCACCTACGATCCGAAGTTGACGACTCTGATTCGAGAAGCTAGGGCGCTCTCCAGCCAAGGCGTCGAGCTTCCTCGAGAGGCGAGGGACTTGGTCGAAAGGGCAGAATCACTCGCAGGTCGCGCTAGGGCTCTGCAACAGATAGCCACCTTCCACAACACGATTGGCGATCGTATGGTACCGTCTCAGAGACCGTTAATGCTGACCACTGCCCTCGAACTGGCCCGAGCCGTTCAGGAACAATCCGGCGTGGTCTGGACCGATCCCCAAGCCATAGATGCTTATACCGCCAGACTAAAAGAATTGGTAATCCATTTTATTTATTTATTTATTTATTTCGCGGGTTAAGAAACCATTTTACATTTTAATAGTTATGAAGCCAATGGTTCATATTTATATGATAAGTGATCGTGCGATGCGAGAAAATACAAGCATGGTTTATGCCTGATGGCATGACTGGAATCATTGAATATATCGAATAAGTGATCGAATTTATTGGCTATTTTCTGTTTCAACAATGATCTTACACAGTTAAAATACGATACATCGATCACAAAGTTAATACATCAATATATAAGTCAAATATGAATATCACACGTTCAATTTATTTAAACAGTATGTTTCATCAACATCGCGTTTTGGCAATAGATTTGCCTGACATACGAACGTACGTTATTTTTTATTGGCATTGATGTAGGTGAGGAAGTTTGCGCGACAGAACTCGGAATTAGCTACAAAGCACAATTCCTTACGGGAATTGGTGTCCAATTTGCTGAAAGGCGAAACCGTCAATCTGATCGGTAATCAGAACGCTTGGAAAGACGCGTTGACAAACATGAGGACGATCGTCGACACCGTCGAGGCTGAATACGGTAACACAAAAGCGTGGAAGCTGCATTGGGACAGACAGCTTCTCAAAGCGCTGGGCGTAGCGTACAGGTAACTATGATCATCTGACAATAAAAGCAATTCTCAGATACTCGGAAGCACGATATTGATTCGCATAATTTGTATAATTAGCATTTGAGAAATACTATATATTTCATACGTTCTGCTATGACAATGGAAATACTGTATTATAAATTATAACCAGGATTACGGTAATTATTATTATGAGACAGCGGATTCTATGCAGTTGTACGATGAATTCAACATCGAGGGTAAAAGCCCTGTTGAAATATTTAAATGATAAAACGAGTGTTTACCTACAACACATTTTGTAAACCGACACCATGAATATTATACTTGGTATGAGAGTCCGCAGTCTCATCATTATTGTATAAAAAATGGTATTAGTGTCTTCTATTATATCTACGATGGAAACGGGTTAAAAGATTAGCATTTCCCATTCTTCCTGACGACGCAGAGAATGATCGCGAAACCAGTTCCCAACCGTTTCGCCGACTTTCGCGTCGGCCAGTTTTCATATTCACAAGTAATCTGCATAAAAGCTTCTCGGCTGTTCAGGGGCGCGTTGCCGTCTCTGTTGAAGAAGTTGCCGGAGGTTAAAGTAGAGCTGACGTTTAGGGACGGCTCGTTGCAATGGCGACCGTCCCTCGAGGAGATCCGCGCGAAGCTCTACTCGTCGGTCCGCCGTTCGCTCTCGATCCCCATGAATTTCCGAGGCGTCGGGGACGCCGCCGAGGCTCGCTTCGGCGGCCTGATTCAAAGGAGCTGCTACCTGTTCGGCGGTGTCTATAAACAGGCAGAAATCGCGCTCTCCGCTCTGGAGACGCTTCGCTCCAAATGGCTTTACCTGGTCGCGCCGGCCAAAGTCGACGCTGCCGAACGGTACGATCTACTCTTTCGAACGATAAAGGAGATACTTTTTATAATTCTTCTTAGCTAATATCATACGTTTCATCGTTCTACTACGGGTTCCATGTTTATTCGTTTATAAAAATATTGAAAAAATATAAAAGTGCAATTTAATATCGCGCATAGGAGATCGAAACTGAAACGTGTATTACAGTTTTTAAAGGGTGATACAGATACCCATTTAAATTTTATTTCTTTACACATTTTACTTGACACATAAAAATTCACTTAAATCCATTTATTCTATTTTACGTGCAAAGGTTGAAAGGGAAATCGCCGCAAGAATGGACGAGGGCGTTTAAAGATGCGAAGCAGTGGGCCCAGGAGGTGAGCTGTCAAATTCTGTCCGACAAAAATCTGTTTTCAATCGCATGAACTAACTGTGATCGATGATCGCGTCAGGTTGGCAGACTACGTGGAAACGAAGTGAAGATTTGGTGCATCAGCGTTGACACCGCTACGACCAGAAACGACCTGGAATCGGCTTCTCGTCGTTATTGGGAACGTTTGTGTTCAGATCTGCGGGCAGAGGCTTCCTCCAGGTTGGTCGCCGTCGTCGAGTTCCTGTCCTCGGCGTCGAGGGAGCTCGAACGCAGACCTCGAAACGTCGAGGAAGTCGGATTGGCTTACGAGGCTCACGCTCGCATCCAAAAACAATCTGCCGGCATGGCCGAAGAGATGGAAGCTGTTACAGGCTTGTCCAAAGTGCTCGCTGCTTGGACCAGCGAGAAGCTCGAAGGTGATTTCGTTGTCGAGTTATTTACTCGCTTCGGTGTATGAGAAAATCATTGTCCTTAGTAAAAATCGTTTGTTCAGGCGTGAGCGCAGCGCACACGGGCTGGCAGGATCTGGCGGACCGGCTGGAGCGTCACAAGAGCGTGGTGGACCGCGAATTGGAGGACGCTAGAGTGAATATTCGTCACAGAGCTGTGGCGTTGCGAGACGAGATCGAGAGATGGGAGGCGAAGTGGTCCTCGAAGCCCGAGATCCTCGCGTTGGACTGGATCATCTCGACGAAGGAGAGGTGGACGTATCTGAAGCAACAGCTGGACGTTCTCAGGAGCGACTGTCGAAAGATCGACGCGAACGTCGACGACGTGCTCGTGGACAACGACGAGAAAATGAAGATCCTCGAATCACAGTTGGAGGTGGAGGAATCGAATTGTCGATTCCAGGAGGAATTCTTGGAGGAATTGAAGAATCAGGAAGAGGAGGAGTGGACCGTCGCCAGGAGGAGATTGCCCAGGCTTCACGATTGGCTCGACTCGTGGGAGAGCAGGATACGCGTTCGGTCGAAGGATTCGACCGAGGCGAACGATAACTTGGAAATGAATACGTTCGTCGGGAAGAAGCTGCGCGAGGTGAGAGCCACCATCGAGTGGCTGCAGCTTCTACGCGGCGACGAGATCGCCGAGGAACATTGGTCCGAGCTGATGCCCATTTTAGATTTGAAGAACGCGAGGACCGTCAGGGACGTCACGTTGGGACATTTGCTACACTCCGCGGAAAACATTCGAGAGAACGTCGAGAAGATAAAGGTGTGAAACTGACTTCCATCGTTTTGTTCTTAGTTCAATTTGCTTCGTTCGACGAATAGCTGACGATTTTCAATATATAATGAAATGGACGAACCAGAAAAGAGATACGTCAGCTGAATCTTCCATAGATTAAAACATCGATTAGGAATTTTATCTCGAGGGTTTCTTTTTTCGTTGTATTACAATTAACACGTGTTTACCCTCCTTTTACACGAATAGAATTATGGGAAAAAGATGTAAGAATAAGTTGAGAAAGGATTACGCGGAGAAACGAGACGAATGGAATAATTTCCACCGGCACTACGCGGATATTATCGACGAGAACAAGGATTTCGAAAATTATTATAATACTCATAATTAAGATATTAATTTACTTGTTCTCTGTCGCTCGCAATTAAATTTAAATTACTCCGTAATTAAGGAGCACATTTTCTATCAGGAAATAACGAAGAGAGCCGCGGCGGAGAGCGGGATCCGGCAAGGGTTGATGGAGCTCGAGTCCTGGGAGACGTCGGCTCATCTCCAACTTCAAGAATCGAAAGACAGCAGAAACGCGAACATCATTCTCGTCGAGGAGTACGGGAGTTTATTGGCTCGAGCAGGTGAATTGAGGCTCCTCTTGGAAGGGGCGAAGAGTGCCGCAGGGTACGACAGGTTCGCGGAGAAGGTCGCTCGCTGCGAAGCCGGCTTGTCGGAAGTGGAAGAGCGAATAAAGGTGCTGAGTACCGTGCAGAGGAAGTGGGTTTACTTGGAGCCGGTTTATGAAGGTGGCGCAGCTCCGAACGACACGGGAAGATGGTCCAGAGCCAACAAAGAATTTAGGTGATCGATCAGGTCTTCGGTGTTTACTAAAAAAAATTGGAGACTCGGAACGATAGATTTAGAATCAGAAAATATGTCGCAGATATCTTATGGGCGAAGTGTCTCGCGATCCAAGAGTGTCTTCTTTGCGAAGATTACCGATATCGGCTTTCACGAATTTAAAGGACTCTCTAGACCGATGCCAAAAGAGCCTCGACGAGTATTTAGAGGTGAAAATGCTATCACGACCGGCGTAAATTAATTTAACCTCTCCTAACGTCTCCTAACGCTCATCGGATCGATTAAATTTTTTCGTTCGAAGGAGAAGCGATCGTCTTATCCGCGCCTGTACTTCCTGAGCGACGAGGACCTCTTGGAACTAGTCTCGGGCAGCGGGCGAGGCTTGGAAGCTCATTTACCAAAGCTGTATCAAGGCGTCGGCTCGACGATAACGGACGATAATGGACTGACGGCCGTCGTATCGGCGGAAGGCGAAATATTACGGCTGCCCCAGGCTGTCGATCTCCGGGACTCGTTACCGCGATGGCTTAGCAACCTGGAAGAGAGGATGAAAAATGCTCTCCGAGATAGTTTGGAGAAATGCTTGGCGGACACGTCGCCCGACCCCTCCACCTACCCGACTCAAGTATATTCTTCTTTCCAATCCGTTTGTCCAATTATCCAGCTGTTTCAAAAGTCGAGGAAACTCTCGACTTCTCAAACGAGCTGGAAAGCGTTACTCTTGGACCGCGATGAATCGAGACTCCGTCGCTTTAAAATCCATCTAAGAAATTAAGAGGTGAAAGCTAATTGGTCCGGGTATCCGGGCGTAGGTTCTGCTGCTGGCAGAGAGGATTCGTTTCACGGAGCGTTGCGAGACCGCATTGAAAGACGGCCGCTCCGCTTTGAAGAATCTGGTCGAATACCTGGAGACGCAAAGAGCTAGGTACAGAGGCCTGGAGGATGCCGGTGACAAATTAACGGCTTTAAAAGCGCGGGGGCTTCTTCTCGATACCGTTCATCGTTTGGGCGTAGCGAGGAGCCTTTTGAACGCCACGCGAAACGAAGAGAGCACCGTTTGGACTTGGCAGAGACAAATACGGAGTTACAGAACCGTAAGATCGCTCGATCATCCTCCGTTCCTTACAATAGCTGCTGTTCCCGTTGTCTCCTTCCGTTCGAATTTATCCCGTTCATCAATTTCAACGCACCCACGAGTGTCTACCGTGCGTCTAAAACACTGACGAACGGTCCATCACTTTTCTCGATTCAAACACTGTCTTGCTCTTGTATAACTAATAATTGTTGGTTCGATGAACTTAATAGATTGGAAGAGAAAACTCGATATTTTTCAAGTTTGATGATACGTAGATTTGATTTTCCTTCACGAATAGCTACAAATCAATTTCAGAATTTTACTCCAATTGTCCAGCAACGGGATGGAAAAGGTAAAATGTAAATTTAGAGAATTCTCAATTCTTTCGAATTCCGTGATTCAGCGACTTGATCTTTTATGAATCATTTGTTCGCAAATCGTACGATCTATCATACACCGAATAGCTCCGTCAAAACCGTATTTTAAATGCGATATGAGCTACTTTCATCTGCTAATTTTAGAACAAAGGTCCAGTGGTGCGTTGTGCCGGCGCGGAGTTTCCGTACCGTTTCGAGTATCAGGGCGCCGCGGTAGGCTTGGTCCAAACCTCATTGACTGAGCGGTGTTTCTTGGCCCTGGCGCAGGCCATGAAGCTCGGTTTGGGCGGCAGCCCGACGGGTCCAGCTGGAACTGGAAAGACCGAGAGCGTGAAAGCCCTTGGCGCTATTCTCGGCAGGCCCGTGTTAGTTTTCAATTGCGACGAAGGTAATAACGATTACGTTTCGACGTTTACGACCTCGGAACCGTTTCGTTTCCGCTGGCTCGAGGAGCACCTTTGCGGTGGTATCGACAATGAGGTTTAATTTTTAATGAGAAGCCAGCGATAAGTGCCCCGGAGTCGATAGCTTTTCGGGTCGGCAAAGCAAATTATGCAAATTATAAGATTTATAATTGGACCGCGGATTTTTAGGCGTTTGTAAGAGAACTTTTTATTCTCTAAAATTTCATTCTGCAAATACTCTGCAGGAAATGTCTATTTATAATTATCAGTAGGTTAACGTTAATAAAATTCTAGACATTTCCATTCTCATTCTTATAATTGCGTGAGATCCACTGTCTAATTTATATAAGCCTCGATTCGATTACTTACCAAAAACGTTCTACTCGTGTTCAGGCATGGACACCGGAAGCATGCGACGGATTTTAGGCGGGCTGGCTCAAGCCGGAGCTTGGGGTTGCTTTGACGAATTCAACAGACTGGAAGAGGAGACTCTGAGCGCGGTGGCGATGCTCGTCAGACCTCTTCAGGAGGCCGTCCGCGACGGATCGTCCCACGTGCTGTTGGCCGATCAGAAGGTGAACCTGGACCCGGACTGTTGCATCTTCATCACGATGAACCCTGCCGGATCGGAATACGGAGGCCGTCGCAAGCTCCCAGACTCCTTAGCGCGGCTCTTCCGACCGATCGCTATGGCGCATCCGGACAGAACCGACATCGTGAAAGCGTTGTTAGAGTGTGCCGGATTCTTGGACGCGTCGACGCTCGCCAGACAACTCATCGAAACTCTTGACATCGCGGAGATATTGTTGTCCAATCAGCCACATTACGACTGGGGCCTCAGGGCTCTCAGATCCGTCCTCGATGCTCTCCCTACGAAAACCGATCTGGACGAGACTAGCAGGTTCTATTTTATTGTCGCGTCCTTTTGCAATTCCTTTCAAATGCTCGAGGCTATGATTCATCTGTTCATCTCAATTATTATATAACCGTGTTAGTTCAAGATCCGTAGCGTCCAAAATCAATCAGTTTGATACGTTTATAGACTTATTCAATGTAGAACTATCGACCTTTTCTTATATAGGGTGGTTCGTCAGATATTACTATGTCGATTTTCGTTATTATTATTTATTGCACCTTTGATATAATTATTATAATTATTATTGTTATCTCGTACGGTAGACTGGTGGCAGCGATCAGAGCATCGACGTTGCCCAAGTTGACGCAGGAGGACACCCTGCGATTTCTTTCCCTGTTGGGAGACGTTTTTCCAAAAGCGAGTCCGTCGTCGTGGACGTTCGTCGAGAGACAGGATCTGCGGAAAGCTCTGCTGGAAATTTGCGGCGAACAGGAGTTAGAGAGGGAAGTGGCGAACAGATGCGTTCAATTGAACGATCAATTGAGAAGTAGAACCGGAGTGGCGATCGTCGGACCCCCGGGGTGCGGTAAAACGACGATTAGGAAATTGCTCAGCGAAGCGCTGAGTAGGATCGGTGAAACTGTAGTTCAGTTCCACGCGTTTCCGGGAACTATGCCCAAGTCGAGACTTCTGGGCAGCGTCGATCCGCAGACCAGGTACGGAATCAAGTGTCAATGGAAATGAAACATATAAAATCTGTTCGACTGTTTTTTCTATCAGAGAATGGAAGGAAGGGTTGCTGTCGAACGCCGTTGCGTCTGCTGGAGACTCAACCACTTGGATCGTACTCGACAGCGACGTGGAACCGGAATGGGCAGAGGCTTTAAACTCTGCTCTGGACGACAATCGATTGCTGACGTTGCCCAACGGCGTGAGCGTGAAGCTCGGCGCTGGCACGAGGTGAATCCTCTTCGTATTATTTCTCATAAAGCGGAAGCAGCGATATTTCACAATCTCGTTTCGTTACAGTCGACGATGAAATTGTTTAATCATTTAGGAAGGTGTGAAAATCAATGACATGTGCACCGATATAATACATAAGCTTGCACGATTGTTGTCCCTATTTATAGCCGTTTTATAGGTCTTTAAACTGTAATGTGCCGAAAAACTGTATGCACACTTTAACAGCACGTCGGTAGATGCTGTTACATTTTTGACAATGTAGCGTATTTTAATAAACACCGACTATAAGATTATTTAAAGTTAAAATCCTTTTTTAGGACATTATTTATTTCATCAAGATCAATTTTTACCTCGTGTCGTAAATGCATTTTTTTTCGTTATATGCCATCCATAGATTCATCTTTGAGGCTGAGAAGCTGGCCGGTGCGAGTCCTGCGACGGTGTCGCGACTGGGGGTGGTCCACCTCGGTTCGACGAGCCCTGGGAGCTTGCTGACATCGTCGCGTTTGAATTCACTTCCGGAAGCGGCGAAGGAGCTCGCGAATTCTCATCTCCGTCTGTGCATCGAAGAATGTTTGAAGATCAACGTGGACGTGTCCTCCGCGTGGGGCCTGACGGACTCGGTGCTTTGCCATTTGAAGAATGCTCGGACCTACACTTCCGTTTCCTACGGAATGTTGACGGGGTTGTGCGGCCAAGTGAGAGACGAGGGCGCCAGGAACGAATTAGCGCGCTTCATTTATCAGTCCACGGACTGTTGGTAAGGATTTTGAACCAGATTTAAGATTTAATTATGCAATTAAATTAACAGTGTTCTAAAGAGTAATTAATTTAATTGTAAGTCGTCGTCGAATATTCTTGTTCCATATTTTCCCAGGTGTCCGAATACCCAGGAACCGTGTTCCGTGTTATACAACGAAGATACAGATAGATTGGAAGCCATCGGAGACGTTGACGAATCGACGGATACCGAAGATGGTCCTGTTTCGTTGTCAGGTAAAAGAATTCATCACTGGATCGCGGGTTGTATTGATAAAATACATCCAGAGAAAAATTAAAGTAAATTTATCAGAATTTATTGTGCGATTGAATATTTAAGAGATAAGAAAAATTCTCATCTAACAATAAAATGTATTTTCATGAATGTTTTATGTAGTCTATGTACTACATAGATTTCTATATGTATACAGAAATTCTAGATTATTACACAGACTTTTGTATAATGTATGAAATAATTGACTTCTACGTAAATATAGAAGTCTGTGACTTATTACTGACTGAGTTTAGTTATATTATATCTACGATAAATATTTCAGGCGCGATGAAACAGGCGTTGTCGTCGGTATTGCCATGGATCGCGAACGATCGACCGATATTGATAAGAGGAGCGGAGGGTTGCGGAAAGACCGCCCTGATATCCGTCGTCCTCTCGTCCGTACGAAGCACCGAGCAATCGACGTTGATAAAAGGCTCGTCCCTCTACGGGTCGCAAGATCTGGTGATGAAACTGAAAAGAGCCTGCGTTCAACTAAACTCGTCTTCCCACGGAAGGACGTACAAACCTAGGATCGGTTCCAGGATCGTATTAATCTTGGAGGATGTTCACCTCGCGTCCAAAAGTTTGCAGGTATCGATTAAAGCGTGTAACAAAATCTTTTTGCTACGTCTATTGTGGTACGTGTCTCATTTTCTACCGACGTCATAGTTTCTACATACTGGCTGTTTTCTACAATTTTATGTGCAGTCTTAAACCAGTGAATAGAAATTGTAACGTAAGCATAAATTGAGCATGATTTACTATACGTGATTCTCACAGAGTTTCTCGTGCCAATAACGAAACTATGAGAATCACGTAGTTTCGTTTCGTTGAACTGTGTTATTTTATAACCAGAGCGAAGATTTTACTTAATGGACGATTACGAACGAATTACTCGTTCGCCTTTAGGAATTGGTGCGAGAGCTGATTCAGGAAGGAGGATTCCACGAGGAGGACCTTGAATTCGCGAGAGTTCCTCTGACCATCGTGTGTACTGCTGATGCGACGACGAAGCTGCATCCGAGATTAGAAGCGTTGTTATCTACTCATTATCTACCGTAAGCATCGTTCTTTATGTCTGTTCAATTTCCTACAACTAAACTGCAGATTTTATGGAATTATGCATGCTGCAATTATATAAAATATCAAAAGCAAGTTTCATATTCCAACGCTTACACGATACAATGGAAAGAAATCTTTATCCAAATCACATTTTCTAAATCGGTGCCGACCACAAACGTTTCGCATAAATATTTTCGAGATGAGTGTACTAATTCCTCGGAAGACCATTGCGCTTTGTAGAAATCCGAGTACAAAGGACATCACAGGCATATTGGAGCTGCATCTAAGGAACTCTTTAAAAGGGGATCGCGTAACGATCGAATCGTGGATCGGGCGGATGGTACCTGTTATGTCGGATGCTTATCGATCGATCGCATCCTCTCCCGGCTGGACACCGAAGGATTTGGTACTGTGGGCGGACAGCCTGCAATATTATCCTACCCCGGAGAACGAATCGGATATCACGCGTCACCTGTTGGACGCTGGCCAACGATTGTTTCATCCAAGGTATTTTCTCGATTTTCAGACGTCCTCCTCGACCCTTTGACATTTGTTAACTTCCGCGCCACGTTCCTTTTTCCATTTCGAATTCCATGCCTTTGGTCCGCCACGACAGGTTGACGCCGAGAGAGCAGTCGCGTTGGGAGTCGATGGTCCTCTCGAAAGGTGGTGAGTCAACAGGATCGGGAAGCGATGTGTACGTATGGAAACATGGGAACAACGGACTGTCGCCGTTGGACGAGGAACAGTGGCGGAAGGAGATGATTAACGCAGCGGCGAGATGCGCCAGGGAAGGCGATCCGGTGCAGGCGTCCATCTCGTCTCACCTGTTGCGCGCGGTCGCCGGTAAGCGCATCGAGTTAATTTCGTTTTATGGTGTGTACGTTGTATCCCAAGCGAGGTTGATCGTCCACCTGTACGGGCCGCTGCGAGTTTAATGACATTGCGTTTGCAAAGTTCAGCTTAATTATCGGTTTATCATTGAACGATTCGAACTCGTCTCGTTTCTTGCAAACGAATCAACGTTTCTTACAGACCGCGGATTTTTAAACCGCGGAAAAAATGGCATCGGTTTAAAAAAATGTATTTTAAATAATCGAATTCGCGGTTTATTTCCATGTAATAGAAACATTTTTAACACCAAGTTTACGGATATTTCTGTAATTTTTCTCATGAAATTCGGAATGCGTTAAAATGACGCATGATAAATTCTTTCTATGATACATGATGCTTCGTGGATTCTCAGGTTTAAGTTGGGCGCTTGGGACGAAACTGCGTGGCATGATTTTGATCGGGCGACCTGGGGCTGGAAGAAAATCCGCGGTGAGACTCGCCGCTATGTTCTCCTCCCTGCGTTTAGTGGATTCGGGACCCGGTAAGATGCAAGTTATAAAGTATAATAAACGAGCCAATTTTTGTCCACGTAACAATTCTATTTTCTCTATCACTTAAAATGTAATCGCGAATCAGTGATTAAAATTTGTAACGTGAACAGAAATTAGGACATTTACTGTGTGTCAAATGACATCGTCAGGAGGATTCGTACGATCAGTGAAAATTTCTGTCGAAACATTATTTTATCTGGAAAAACCGAGAATGTGATCTGGCAACGATTCGATGCGCGACGGTCGACGTACAGGAAACGAAGGTTTCAGGTCGCGGACGAGTATCCGTGAAAACCGCGGTGCAAGCTGCCGGAATCGATGGCGAGCCGACGCTGCTGCTATTGGAAGAACACCACGCGAGAGAGGTCGGGTTGCCGGTTTTGGCGAGCGCAATCGTGTCGAGAGGCGAGCTTCCGGGATTGTTTACAGTGGAGGAACTCGACGGGTTAATAGCGCCGTTGGCTGACGTGGCGAGAAGGGAGGATTTTTCGGGCACGTTGGAACAGTACCTCTATCATCGTAAGCGCAATGTTAATTTTCAGGACCAGCCACTGCTTTCCGAATATAGGCGACTCGATCTGCCGAACTAATCAGAAGTTAACCGTTCACGAATATTTAGTCCTTGCTCCTATTTAGCACTGGAACTACTAAACCAGTCAAAAGGTTCCGCTGACGTAATTCGGCAAAAGCTCCACCGCCACTTCGTTCTCCATCACCGTGATCGACTACGAGTTTATTCTTGTTTTAGGACTTCTATTTCGTACTGACCGCGTATTCCCGCTTGCCGCCAGGCGTTAATTCTCTGTTCTTTTTATTACTTTACTAATTTCCTTGGCAATGCACGTAACTACCTCTTTGTATACTGCTTTGTGCTCATTATTGGTACTGAAGGAGTTCTGCCGGTAAATAAATAAACGTGACTGGTTTCGAATAGAGAAATGGATGTATAAAAAAGCTAGTAGTTCTACTGTTAAATTGCAGCTTTGCATATTTATAGAAGACCAGCGTCCCCCGCGATACTTTCGACAAGAATGCAGGTTTGCACACGAAAGAATGAAAGTTTTATACCGAGTAATACATATTCTGTACATTAAAAACTTTTATTTGAGAAATACTTTACCTGAGAAGTGTTGAAATAAATGAGTTTAAATAAAAAATATTAGCTGTGGGTATAAATAATTCAGAAATAAACATTTTTCGGTTACTTTATTATTTTCAAATTAACAACTTTTTGAATGTACAAAACCATCGCATTCGATGTTCGACAAAACCCTGTCTATTAATTTGAAGAAATACAAGAAACGCATGGACGAACGAGTTAGTAGTAACGAAATCTCACAGGTCTTCGGAACTATCTTCGCGTGGCGATAATTCTGGACAGCGGAGAACTGGACTCGTCCTGGCTGTCGCGCTCTAGGCTCCTGAGGCAGTGCGTACTGATCGGTCCGGGCACGGGGAATGAATGGTGGACCCGGGCAGGTTCTCTGACCGAGGTGGCTTGCCAGCAGAGCGAGGTCGAACTCGACGACCCCGAGGTGCCACCGGCTGGCGTCAAGGAGGCCGTGAACGCTCATCTCCGGGCACCGGCTAGGCAGCAGGCGCCTGCACGATTCTTCGCGCTTCTGCACACCTGGAAACACTTGCGCACGACTTGGACCGAGGAAATGGAGCAAAAGTTGGACAGTCTCGAGGCTGGCGTAGGAAAATTGAAGGAAGCAGGCGAGCAAGTGGCCAAATTGGAGGACGAAGTTTCCAAGCAGCGTCGGGAATTGGAGGTAAACCCCTTCGCTCCGTTTCTCTACGAATTTTTAAAACTTCCGATCGAACGTGTTCGATCGTTCTGACGCCCCCGTTAAACGATTATCGCGATACGCAGTTTGGAGTTGAAAAATGAATCGACGTGTCGATTGATTGTCGGTTTACCAGGCGGAGCAAGGCCGGGCGAACGCGGCTCTCGAAAAGATCACCGCGACGATGCGAGGTGCCACGGGACAGAGGGGAGAAATGGCCAACTTGAAGGCTGAAACCGAACGAGAGAGCGTGGAATTGGCCCGCAGGAAGGTAATTGAAACTGAAATAGAAAGAACAAATATTCACGTGACGATCAGTGGTTCGGTGATCGTATGCACTCGCGAGAAATGAATAAAAGTGCTCGACGTGTCAGAAGAGCGAATCGTGTATTGCAAGGGCAAAAGAAATTCGCGTGCACGTTTCACCGTTTAATCTCCGGTCTACGGGTGGTAAATTTGATTCGGCAGACCGACATCGAGGGCGAATTGGGAAAAGTGGAGCCGCTGGTGGAACAAGCGGCGCAAGCAGTAGCTGGCATCAGCGCTGACGCGTTAGCGGAAGTTCGTTCTCTGAGGGCACCCCCGGCGCCTGTAAGGGACGTTCTCGAGGGCGTCCTTCGATTAATGGGCATAAAAGACACCTCTTGGAATAGCATGAAGACTTTCCTGGCAAAGCGCGGTATCAAGGACGAGATTAGGTAGACACTTTCACGATTCCCGGGAATGCTTTTCAATATCAACCGTTTGACGAGAACAGAATGGTCTTACTTAACGTGATATACGAATCGTCGACTGGGAGGAAAAACTTAATTCATTTGATCGCTGTGAAAGGTAACGACTCGATCACACGCTATAAAATAAACATGTCGAACCACCGAGGACTATATTAAGTATTACATATTAAATCGCAGGCCGCAAAATAGCGCTTTCAGCGCTCAGCTGAATTATTATTATTATTATTTCTTCTTCTCAACCGAAAAAATATATCTATGTACGTCTGACAAAAAGTTCTTGACCAACACAGTAATACGATATTGAATACGAACGCTTGGTCAAACATTTTTTGCGAAAGTCAGCAGTACCCGCGTTTGCTTTCTAAACGTCTGCATCGACAATGAAGCGTGACTGAATAAGATTTTGGGTCTCGGAGGGGCATTCGGGATTTGAAAAACGCAGTAACGTCTTTGTTCGTTTAGAACATGGGACGCGAGGAGAAGCACGGGCGCGAGCTTGGAGGCGGTTGCCAAGTTGGTCAAGGAGCGACCGGAGAGTTTCGAGGAGAAAACCGCGAAACGAGCCTCGGTGGCCGCGGCCCCGTTGGCCGCCTGGGTTCTCGCGAACCTTCAATACGGCCAGATTCTTCAGCAAGTCGCACCTCTGGAACGAGAGCAACGCCAGCTAGCCGAGTGAGTCGTCGCCTCGTCGCTTAATTTCATCCTTCGCGCATTTCACGAACTTTATCATACATATAAAATCTCGTGCTGATGAAATAAACATTGCCGACCCCATAAATCATTATTTCCTCTTCGACGAAAGGGAACGAAATTTTTTCTAATCCCAGGCGTCTATCGGCCGCCGAAGCGCAAATCGACAAACTCGCAGCTGGGTTAAGTACAGTGGAGAGCCGCGTGGCACAGCTTCAAGAGGAACTCGCGGAGCATTCGAGAGGCGCGGCCGCGCTTCAGCTGCGCGCCGAGGCGACCGAGGCCAGGCTGGTAACCGCGAGGTCTTTGTTGCAGAAATTAGACACCGAACATCGCGACTGGCAGGCTCAACTCGAGGAGTTGACCGCCAGGAAAGAGAAGCTCGACGTCGAGGCCGCTACCGTTGCATCCTTGCTGGTTTACGAAGTAATTCCTGGCTTAATTAATAATATCATTGAAAATATTTCGATACGATTAGTCTTGTTGTGATAGTTGATAGAACGCGTTTGAAAAATGTAACGCAGAATCCCGGAATGGACTACGAGTGGAAGAAATCGTTGGTCTCCCTATACATTTGCTAGCTATGCGTCATTCCTGAGTTTTACGTCACCTCATCGATTGAATTTTAATCAGATTCGATCAAATTCATTTTTTTTTATAATTGAGACAACGAGAAATGAAACGCAGGATCCCGGAAGGGACGACGAATGGAAGAAATCGGCCGTCGAGGTGCTGATCACGGAAAGAGAGAGACTGCTTTGGCGAGCTCAAGGGTTGCCGGTGGATACCGAAAGTTTGGTCGGAGGTGCGTGCGCCTTGAGAGGTCCCCTGGTCCCCGTGTTCGTGGATCCGTCCGGCGTAGCGGTGTCTTGGCTGAGGAACAACGTCGGCTCGAGGATGGAGGTGACCAAACCGGAAGACGGAAAGTTTCTGACCACGTTAGAGCTGGCGGTCAGATTCGGCAAGCCGTTGTTGGTCGAAGAGCTCGTCGAGTTCCCATCGATCTTGCTGCCGCTGCTGCGAAGACGTCCCTTGAAACTCGGCGAGCGAACTTTGCCAGCGCCGCAGGGCTTCAAACTTTTCCTGGCGACCAGACGCGACAGATTGGACGGCCTGCCGAAAGAAGTCGACTCGGTTTTGTTCAAGATCGCTCTCGGCGACGGAACTACGAGCCTGGCGGAGAGATTCGTGGAAAAGGTAATCATTTTACGGATTCGAGGCAATGTCATAATTGACGTGAGGCAAACACTCTCCCCGCGAAAATCCATCAAACTTGCTCTTTGCTCCCGTTCCTTTTAACTCTCCGTGGTAAATTGAAAAAAAAAAGAACCCGCTGAACAATGAGATTGGAAAAGTTCTCGACTATCGTTCAAAGTCCGCGGAAACTAAAATACGGGAGCCAAAGATTAATTACTTGGCGTCAGGTACTGTTGAAGGAGACGCCGGAGCTGGCGACGCAGCGAAAAGAGGGGCTGGAACGCGAAGAAAAATTATCTGGCGAACGAGACACCGCGAGATTGGATCTGCTGGCGCAGCTGGCCACGGCCAGGGGTCAGGACCTTCTCCGACAGGAGTCCGAGGGCTCCCGGGGAGGCCTTTTGTACTCGTTGGAAGCCACTCAATCGAAGGCCAAAGAGATAGCCCTAGCCCTCGAGGAGAGTCGGCGGACCGTCCAAGACGTCACCAGGTTTGTACCTAAAGCGAAATAAAACAATTTCGAACCTTCCCAATTTCTGTTCACGTCACGATTTCACTCGCTGGCGTATTTTTCTATGATTCTAAGATTAATAACGACTAGTATATGTATAGTATAAAGCCCTTCATGAAATTTTCGCTTAAAATTATCATCATTAGATTAATCGTTTTTCCTCAATTAAAATTAGGAATGTGTAAAAGTTAACGACAATGCACCAACCCAATGTATAAGCATTCAAAGTCATACGATGATGAAGAAAATCCTATTTTATTATTTCTTCGCTGATACCATTTTTATAGGAGAGCCAAAGAGCATGAGAAAGTGGCCAAATCCGCAGCGAACCTGCACAAGATACTGAAAAGTCTGACCGCATTGAATCCGTTGTACGTGTTTTCCGCGGAGGCCTTCACCGACATTTATTTACAAGCGGAAGATCACAGGAGATCAGTGCTGTCGCAGGATAAGAAGGAGCAGGACAGTCTGATCGAGAAGCGGTCGGTACATTGCGACACGAACTGCAATGCGGATTTTGCTAAACAATTTCACCCCTTGTCGACTTTGATTTCACAGATTAGTAGGATTGACCCTCGAATACTGCTCGAGAGCCGTCTATAGGAAGCATCGATTACCGCTGGCGTTGCAATTAGCTCTCTCGTTGAGCTCGGTGCCGAAGGCCGAAAGGAACTTTCTATTAGGAGAAGTTTCGCTGGACGACGACGAAGATTCCGAGTACCGAGTACCCGATTGGATACCCGAGGAACGTCAGCTATCGGTTCGAAGTCTAGCCGCGGCTTTCCCGCAAGTATGCCAATTTTCTCGTAGAGACAGACTAGAGCATTCGCTTGTAACGGAACACTTCCTGTCGGAGCTAAACTACTACACAAACTAACAAAAAATAATCTTTTCATTTTTGCAACATGCATTTCATGATTCTCATAGAATTTGTCGTGGTAAAAACAAATCTGGAAGCAGAATTGCTCTGTTGCGTATTGTTTCCAAAGAATAGCGGTTTTTGTAAAAATGCGTGATTTTGGGAGAGATCAGGTGTTATATGGAAATGTATAAAAGTTCATCGTCGCGCTCCATGCAAGTTGGTGAAGTTTTCACGATGCGTTACAAGTTTGAACGGTGCGAAGACGATGCTGGAACGTATCAGTGCAGCGAACACTTCCTTGCAACGTAACGTTCATCTGAATGCTCCGGTCTGTCCGGTCTGTCACCTGGTTAACGCGGTCACACGAGTCGCACGTCGTCGACGTTTGTTCTTTTTAGATAGCCGGTAGGATGAAACCAGCTTGGTTGAATCATGTTGGGAACATATACGCGGAGAACGGTCTGACCACGTTTCAGAAGGTTCTACTCGTCAAGACACTTCGTCCCGATTATTTGCACACTGCGCTTTCCAAATTGGCTGCCGAAATACTAGGTAATTAAGTATCCGTGCATCTCTCTAAAGTCGTATCATATCGTTGTATAATTTTATAAATCACAAGTATCGTTCATTCCGAAAGTTTATCATTCATATTAAATTATTTATATATAGGGTGTCTCACCTGACTCGAACACCTAAAATATCTCGCTTGTTCGTTGTGAGACACTCTGTACATAAAATTGCTACAAATCATATTAATAAAAACGTCGACGCGTTTCTACCATGGAAAGGCGTGAAGGATTTGACGTTGGCGCCTTGGTCCCTGAGGAACGTGGCCGAAGAGGAAACGGCGTATCCCGTGCTGCTACTTTTATCACCGGGAGCCGATCCCGGTTCGGAGCTGAGAGCGTTAGCGAATAATCAGGTTGCGTCCGCGACGGGATTCGTCGAAGTGTCTCTTGGCCAGGGTCAAGTGGCTCAGGCAGAAGTCGCGCTCGAGAGTGCTTGCCGGTAACAGATTTTTCTTACCCTCTTACTCTTTTTCGCGTGGCGAGCATCTAATTTTGAAACACGCTGCCGTCGTCCGAGGAGCGAGATTAAACTTCATTAATTACACGAGTTCCACGGTTAAGAGAGGGAAACATTTACCGCTACGATTACTTCCTCGTCGCTGAATGCTATTATCTTTCAGTTCGGTTATTATGGAAGTGGTCCAAGTCGGAAGATTCATGGACATTCATCATTTGAATATTCTATTATACCAGAGGATCCCTGACTCTTTCCTCGCATCGATCCCTTTCAGGAGAACACTTCTCTTCATCGACCTCATCCCTCTTACATTTTTCTCTGTAATATACACTGTATATTATCACACGTGTTCTTGTGCTTTAATTTTTTTGTATTGCATTCATTGCATAAAAAATTTATATCAGTAAACAATTAATTATCAATTTTTATTGATAAATTTTCTTTTAGTCAATGGGATTCCAATTGTACCGATTAATCGCTGGTACATATTCGGCTATCGACTCTTTTTTCAAATTATTAAGTCATTTAAGAAGAGACGTAGCAATTTTTATGTTTTTATGAATGAAAATTGAATCATAAACTGACAATGATAATATAGGTAGTCGGAAAACTATCGAGAGATTTTTTTATTAAATGTTTCTTTTATATGTAAGCCAGCGAGTAAAAATTCTGAGGATTCACTGCGATGTAAACGAAAATTTTTTTATTCCTTACCTCACAATTAAACCGCGTTGGCAACAACATCTTCGTTATATAAACCGTGCCGTTATATAACCAAAATGTCTGTTTAATACAACTTTCTAATTTGCGGTACAATATACCCGCGGCGGAACGCATCAGCGTCGACGGTTCTTGCGTCTGCATTTTCCGTCGACGAGCGACGAGCGACGAACAATGCCTTCCGGTCTCAAAGTCCCAAGACGAGAAGGAACTTCGGAGTAAACGGGCGACAGTGTACAGTCTCGTTATCTTCGCTAACCCACCTTACCGCATTAATAGAGAAGCGGGTACTTGGCTTCGAGCCACCAGGCGACGACGCGACGGTCTTCCAGACGCATTAACCCATCATCCCTGATCACTGCTTCCGCCGTTTCATCACGTACCTCCGTATCACATGCATATTCATGTATCCATATAGTTTGCATTCAACAATTAATAACATCGCGTTATCCTTCCTCGTTTGCTTTTATGCTCCCCTTTTTCTCTTTACCAAACCAGAAGACTTAGAAAAGTATATAAAAATCCTTCCCGATCGTTTTTATAGAAAAGAATGAATAGTCCTCATTGATTCTCGGCTAACGTGCGGTGCACACGTTTCCTTCGTCTCGAACAAGACTTCCGAGATGCTGGGCTTCCTGAAGCGTGCATGCGCTCACTTCAGGAGCCCTTTCACTCTGCTAACTCTTTACACTCACTTTGAACTTCTCCTTCGCTTTGAATATGCGAGCACTATCTGGCCTCCCTCTCCGAGAACGTACAAACATCAAAACACTTTGGAAGCCATACAGCTCTTTCCGAATAAACTCTCCGTGGACCACGGCTTCAGTTCAATTATGCGAGCTTCACTTTGCGTTTATTTTTTATTTCATTTTCATCGCCTATTCTTAAGTCAGTGTCTTACCTATTATTGTTAGCTCACTGTAACTTTGTTCCGCATCGCTTCATTTTACTCTTAATCACTCTGTTCATAATTATTGAGATGATCATCGACTCGCTGTTCTGTAACTAATTCTTGCACAAAAGGGCATCTGTCCATGTACGAACAAATGGTCACCTTCGACCCCGGTTCTAAAATAAATCGAAACACAGGAATGGAAGTTGGATACTCCTGAGCAATCTGCATCTGGCCCTGAATTGGCTGCCCCGGCTTGAAAGCCTCCTACGATCGCCGATGTGCACGAGCAACAAAAACCCGGCCACGAGAATCTGGTTAACCACCGAGGAATGCCTGGGATTTTATCCCAGCCTGGCCGCTCTCTGCCTGAAGCTCGCCTACGAACCTCCCGAAGGAGTGAAGAGGAACGCGAGACGATCTTTTCAACAGCTACATCAGAATCGACAAGACCTGAACGTGGCTGGCAGCCTGATGTTGTCCTGGTTGCACGCCATTCTTCAGGAGCGACGAAAGTTCGTGCCTCGAGGCTGGATCAGAGCGTACGAGTGGAACGAGTCGGATATCGAGGCCGCGTACGAGCTGGTTGTGAAAGAGCTAGCGAAGAAGAGCAAGGACAAGATTGGCAGCTGGCAGACTGGTGATTATTTAGTCATTCATATCTGGGATCACCCGAGATCTTTCAATTCCACGTTAAGGTTGTATCAACGCTTAGATAAAAACAATGAAAAAGCGTTGAAATTTTAACAGTTACTAGATATTACGTGAATAAAACACTCTACAAAATTTTAGAAATTTTGCGAACCTATTAAAAAAATTATTACATCTTGAATTCTCATTTTCTCGAAAACGAAGCATCAAACGAGAGAATTCTTCGAGAAACTTTCTTCGATCTATTTTTACGTGTACCCTCCGCTTCGGCCGCACCCAGTACAATGTCAACGTAGCAAATGAAATCTAAATAGTACATTTCTTTTGCATTCTAAAAATGATAATGTGCATTTCACTCATGATATTTTCTGTGTCTCTGGACATCGAATGAATCTTTTATACTCACTCAATTTTTTTATAAACCCATAAAATCCGCAGTCTAGATATATTTATTTAACTGTTTACTTATTTATTTATTTATTTATTTAGGCAGGGGACTGTTGGACGTAGCCATTTACGGCGGTCGCCTCCAGGACGATTACGACGCACGAGCTCTTTACTCGATCGTTCGCGACGTTTGGTCCTCCGAGGTGTTTGAAGGTCGGAAGAAATTGGCAGGAGTGCTTAGGGTGACCGACGCTTCGTTCGAGGATTCTGTTAAGGCTCTGGAGAAGATTCCGGACACGGACTCTCCTAAGGAGTGCTTCGGGCTGCCGGCCAACGCGCACAGAGCTTGGGAGAGGACTGCCGCCGAGGCAGCCTTGGCTCATCTCAAAGGTTCGTTCGACCGACCTATTAGAACATCTTCAATGGAAGACGAAATAAAAGCGGAAAGCGTAGAATGGATTTTCTAGTAAATATTCGTCGTTCGTTCGTTTCAACAGGAGTTTTAATCAGGGTGTCGGATAACGAGGAAAAAAATAAGAAAACCGCGGAGTCGAAAGTTCAAAGAGACTTGAAGGACTTAATCGATCGTCACGGTTCCATTTTTGCGTCCTCGCCGACCGTACCAGAAAATAGAAGCAACGACGCCTTGCAAAATTTCTTCATCGACGAAATGAATTTAACCAAGCGAATGCTGAACCGTATTCGAGTCGACGCGGAAATCTTACCATTCGACGATTCTAAGGTAAACGCGGATGTATGAGTGACGTCAAGAATTCCGGATCCGTTTCACAGTTCACACGACACACAAAAACCCCGACATCTTTTTTCTCCCTATCCTTCCGTACATCTCTATTAGCTGCTATTTTATATGCGTGTGGACGAAGTGGGTTCGGAATCCCTTGTATATTATTATAGTTCGATATCTGTAGTAAACGTGTTCGCGGCTTTATACGAATCGTAACGGAAAATAAGTAAACTAAAAATGATCTTCCGAAAGTAAAATTGTCACTCCGTTCATCTGACATTCTTTGTTTCGGACGTTTAGACTCCTAAGCATTGGATGGAAGAGTGGAAGCATGGCCCGGAAGAAGTTCTACCTTTCGTCAAAGGGTTTCTGTCTAGACACCAAACTCTCGAGACAGTTTTGTCCATTTCCTCTACGGTCGTCGACGTGTCCAGGCTGGCGAGACCACGAGCTTTTCTGACCGTCCTGAAACAGCACACGGCGCGAGAAGCGCGTCAGCCTTTGGAGAATCTTCGACTTCACGTGAACTGGCTCGAAAATCGCAGGAATGATTGGAAGACATCGTTGATCATCGAGGGACTTTTGATATCGGGTGAGTAAAATCAATCGATTAGACTTTTTATTTATTTATTTATTTATTTATTACACGGGTTTGGAAGTTTTTTTATATACATGGAAATATACAACGAACAGGAGAATTACAGTAGAGGATTGTACAAAAATAATTTTGAAAGATCGTATGATGATGAGTTATTTGAGAGATTATGACTCGTTTTAAATGCTTCACCCCGCATAATAGGTCGATCGAACGAATAATGAATGACACTAATTCCTAATGCCAGGAGGCTCGATAGAGCACGGCGCGTTGAAGGACTTGGACCCGGACGCAGCTTCCGTGGCAGCTGCGCCGAGTTGCCAGATCGCATTTTTAACAGACGATCGAGCCGCGATGGGTAAAACAATGGGTGATCACGAGACAATGGAGAACGGTGATTCGGAAGACGTGCTCGACGTTCCCGTTTACGCCAACTCGCAGAGGGACGTGTTCATTTGCACGCTTCCGGTCGGATGTCCCAGGGAGGAACGCGACGACTGGCTCCGTCGAGGTGTCGCCTTTCATTTGAAACTGATTTAGACCCCGAATCTTACTTCGCATCAGTTCTATTCGAGGCTGCGGGGCCACCGCTTTACTCATTCAAATGATAATTCAGGTTAAAGTAGAATTTGTGCAATTCGTGTATTATCGGTAGACTGCGAATTTCATAGAGGAAAATTGAATCTGTAGAAAATCGATATAAATGATGAAATGTATGTTAGAGTTTCGACGTTGTAAGTGTTTCACTTTAGGTAAAAATCTGCAGTCGAATTATTACCAGTATTAATGTACGTAGGTGAAATAATATATGAAATGTATTAATTTGACAAACGAGTGTTTCACTATTTTTATTATAATAGACTTCATTTTTGCAGCCATGAATCTTTATTTATTTCACTTTATATACATGGAAATGTACAACGAGCAGGAGAATTAAAGTAATCAGATTATAGGAAAAGTTATGAAGCCGATAGTTCGTATTTATGTAATTTCGAAGGAGGACATGCCGAGCGATTATGAATCTTAATCTACGAGGGAAGGTGGATTGATTTTGAAAAGGCAAAGGTTCGCGAATCAGAAATCTTTTTATTACTTATAAAGTAATCGCTTGATACATTCTTCTAGTCAGAAGTTATTCGCACGAGTTACATACGTAAGATTCATTGTCAGAAAATAGCGAGCAGTATAATCGATGAAGTAATCGCGTTGGTTCGAGAACGAAAACTCGCTGTCCGTCGCCAAACACGCGTACGATAAACGAAATCGCGATCGTGTCACGATCTACCGGAGTACGAATTCCAGCAAATAATTCGTCCTTCGTTTAAGCCGACGTTGACCCTGTATGGTCCGACCAATGAATCTAAAGTCTCGGTGTTCGTTCGAACACTTTTAACACCGAGAGGTTCGTAACAAAAACAACGGTAAGCTCGCATTTTATCTTTTGCCCATAGGGTCGTTCGACGGTAGATCAAAATCGTGAAAGGGGTTAAACGAAACGAACCGAAACGCCCGATGGTCGTGTTTGGTCACTGACAAGGAGCACGGCGTAAAATAGAACGGGAGACCACCCAACCTTTCGTGAAACGAATAGCGAATCACGCGGAGCGATGTAAGTAAAAGCTCGGGGGCCGCGGGTTCGTTACCGAGGGGAGAACTCCGAGTGTGTATTTAGGTCAGTGTTCGCGATGCACGTTCAGCGGCGACAGTGCTCCTTTTGTTTCCCGTTCTGCCGACGTAGAACTCGCGATAGTCTGTCAAAACACACCGACTGCGGAGTAATGCGGAGCAAATTATTCGCACAACCGCAGTCGTCGACCCACCTCGCCTAAAATCGTTGCGGAATTCGGCTCGCATTAAACGGGCCAACGGCTCCGCATTCGAAACGGTTTCCGCTTCGTTCGCTTGGTCCATGCAATCTCTTTTTACCATCTGATCTCATTAATAATCTTCGTAATTACCAATTCTATCCGCAGTAAATTTACTACATGTTTTACTCTGTTATCTTCCTATTTACATATTCGGGTAGCTTGGAATACCAGATTAACGTTGGACAAACGACGATAACAGAACAATAATAACAATGCCAGATAATAATAACGACGCACATCCAATAAATCAGCGCGATCGACTATCATTTCATTCCGTCAGCAACGATGATGTACAAAGAAAGTTACGATTGATGAAAAGAACAACTCCCATTTAAATAGTTTAAGTCGGTATCCTCAGAGAGGTCCCAAATCTCTCTGTTGAGTTAACCGAGCAAACGGGTCGATGCAATAGGTGTTTGAAGAAAATCTGTCGCAAACTTGGATAAACCGTGCCGCATGTGCGTGCGTCGCGAACGTGAACGAACCCTCGTGTATCGTACAGTAGTCGATAGACGCATTGCGTGGCCTCCCTGGCTTGTTCCAACTGGATATCATCCACGTACCGTATCGCTTCTGCGTATCACTGTTAAACTGTTAGAACGTTTTCATATTACCCGAATTTCAGTGTTCGGTTAACAAAACACACGTCGACTGTGATCGGAACTAGGGACCCTCGAGGGACGGACCGGACACGTAGTTAAAAATGCGCCTAAACCGAAAGTCACATATTTAAAACGCGGAATGTCGAAATTAATAGTTGAACGTGAACTATTTTCACTGTCAATACGTCAGTGAAACAAAGATTAACAATAATAAAAAAATAAGAATGTCGATAATAATGAAACAATGCTACATTATTTTTTATAAATATTTATTCCGTTTTGTACAATGATCGAATCCTGACGTAAAACAGCAGTATATTTACTTTCGTTCTATCCCTATTTCCGGTTTAGATGCACTTTTTCGCGGCCAATCAAAAGGAGTCTAATAATCCGATCTCTTCCTGGAAGGTCCCTAATCGGGATAATGCTCGTTTCCTACGACACGGGATTGGTCACGTGGTATAAAAAATCAACAAAAGGAAGTGTCGAAGAAAATGAGCATTGTAACAGGAAGCGAACCAACCACGTGTTTATGACCGAACGACGAAATCCGAATAACGTGAAGAAGCTCTTGGATCCGGACGAGTAAATTTTGATGTGCAACAGCGATACCAGGAAACGATAGAGGGGGATGACCGAGCTTCGGACCGGAAAGAGTTCGGGAACTGAAACGCGCGCGGACGGACAGCCGGAGAAAAGTGGTTCCAGTGACGCGGACCCGGCCCGATAACGCCGTGATTGTCGCCGAATTTATTGCTCTAAAAACTTAAGATGAGACTCGCGGGCCAAGGCCGCGTCCCTGTCAAAGGCAATACTGTGTTTCTTTTTCGCACTGGCAAACTCCGCGCCATACTACCTCTTTCTCTCTCTTTACACTTCGCACGCTCACTTTCGCTCGTACACATTCGTTCTCTCTTCACGCGTTCCGTCATTCTTCTTTTCTACGTTTCTTTCCCTTCTTCTTCTTCTTCTTCTTACCCTTCGTTCTGTTCTCTTATCGTCTCGATATAGAAGGAGTTCGTTAATTGTTTTTAACGAAACAAACGGGAAAATTGATATGAACCGAGCATAGGTCACTCGCTCACTATCTCTCGTTTCTCACCTCTTTCTTCCTCGTTACATCTCCCGGTCCTCGTCTCCTGATTCGATACACAGTCGCGAAGGCATTTCAGTTACATGTTCCCCTTCATTAAGTACTCGATAAATTCGACGAACAGCGCGTATAATAATATGTGTATCCGACAAGATTGGATATATACATTTTGATAGATACTTTAGTTTTTTAATCCTCTTATTTACACGGTAGGAATATACATTATCATACTCGACGACGAGGAAGTCTAATGGCCGCGATGCGCACGACGTTCCTTGCCAAATGTCGTAGATCTCGAAGAAGAAAACAATCGATACAAACTGGAAATGCGATACCAATTTATCCGAACCTTTACAGTATAAAGTAGACGTAGAACGCGTGTTTTCGTTTCGACTCTCCTCGAGTTGCCGAGAAACGTGGCACGACAAATCCGCGGCAAGAGGATATTCTTTCGTTGATTCGAATCGGTTTCGAGAAACGAAGAGAAGACACAGGTGGAGGCGAACGGAGGGAACGGGAGTTGCCTTCGTTATTGAATCTCGAGGAAGATCGGGGGCTGAGATCGACCTCGGAGAGTTCAAAGGGAATCTGAAATCTAGGATCGGCCGCGTCCCGTTCCATTAGCCTCCGAAGGCCACCGGCCCGGAAATGAGAAGTTGTGCAGTATTTCAAGAGACTCGTCCTTTCCCCGTTCGAATACTCGTACACGCGCGTGTCCGAATCAATTAATCTGTCAGGTCGGTGCATATGAAATATCATTTTGCTCGAATATAATAGAGATCTATCCATACGATACCCAAGAGTATTCCCGTATGTCATACGTTTAAATGGTAAATTTTTTCTATGTCAAATGCAAAGTCTAAAGAATGAAGAAAAGGTCGAGCGGAGGGCGACGGCACAGAGGTATAAATAATGGTGTGGAAGAATGCAAGGCTAGGTAATAATTGAAGAGCTTGGGATAACAAACGGTGAGCTCGATTTCGATATGAGTGTAAAAGAACAAACGTCTTAGATCGGTGCAACAGACAATTATGTCGTTTGCGACTATCGCTCCGAACGATTAGAAAATTCAAATAGGCAGCCACGTCAAGATCGAGTTTATCGTTCGTTACCCTGAGTTGATCAATCGTAAACCAAGTCCATTTCTGGGCCAGAGGACTGAAATAAAGAAACTGATTGATAAAAGAAACATTTTTTCAAAACGATACCATAAACGTTTCATTTTGCATGAAAATCCACAAGCTGGATTTTCTTGACACACTTGAAACTGTTCCATCTTTTCGACTTATACAAGACGAAGCACAGTTAGAAAGTGCAACTCTACGGACTGTGTCATACATTAATACCTCTAGACATAGTATAACGTAGAGAACCTCGTATGCACCGACCTGACAGACACGGAAGAGTCGAAACGTTTTCAGACTTGCCTATAATTATAATACGTCGGGGTGCGATTACTCTTCGACACAGGTACAGGAGATTCGTCTACGTTACGGGGATATGCACTCAGGTAGGTAGGCGATCCGACGAAAAAATATCTTCCGTTCGAGAAAGAACGTTACACGCATTTTTAATTCGTGAGACTGGATTGGTGCGAGGAGTAAACTTGTAATTTTTTAAATACGTACTTGTATCTTGTTCCTTCGTTTTCCGGTATAGTTAAGAATAATACTGTAAGGATAATACTCTATAATTAAACTTGCTTAACTCTTCGAAACCCGGGAGGCTCCCCCAGAAGTTTCAGCTGCGACGCGCACGTTTTCAAGTGTACGTAAACGCGTTCCGTTCCGCGAAATAAATGCGCGACGTTCGCGGCTGTATCAATGAAATCGAACTTGAACGCTTCTAACTCTATTATTCGTCCGTCCCTCGTTAACCCCTTCGGCTCCGTTCAACATCGATCGCGTATCATCGTAGAGCATTCACGTTCACGCGTCCTGACCCAGATATATCGTCTATTATCGGAAACTAATCGGAAACGTTAATTTTGTTCCTGGATAATTTCTGTACGGGCCTCTCCCTTACGGTCTAATAATAAAATACTCTTTAAAACATTTATATGCGTACGTCCGCGGTTCACGGTTCGAAAAGTGCAAAATTTTTTTAATAGATATTTCGTGGCCGATGCGTGCCTCCGTGTAATCGAGAAGACTACGATTTACATGAATCGTATATTATACGATAATACGTATCGAGGCTTCTACCCACTTGTACCATACCGTCTCATTGTTTTATGAACGCGCAAACGTTGTGTCGTTGCACGTTCGTAAGTCGAGAAACGAATCTGAAGAAACGAGTCTGTTTGATCGACATCGCATTTTTCAATGTTGAAAGTGGTTAAAACGTTTCGCTTTATCTCGAAGGAATTCGGCGAGACGGGAGACGATAGAATACGGAATAATACAGAAGGATCGCGATAGGGCCCTTCTCGTGGACCGTCTCCTAAAAGAAACGGTTCCTTTCTGAAACGAACCGTGTACTTACTTTGCACGGTTGGCTACAATCACGATAGACGATAACAAAGGCCGAGTGCCTATGTACGCGGTGGTCTACCTTTCGACAAAGCTGAAAGGACTCGACTTCCACGATTCTTTGGACCAAGGTGAACGACGTCTGATAAGAAAGAAAGGAAGCGAGAAATGCACGATCGAAAAAGAGTGCAGGGAAATATTTTACTTCGAAGGGAACCTTCTAATGGTCTTGGATCGACTCAGACGTCCTGAGGAAACTAATTCGAATCGAAGAGAATCGAGTAAACGTGGTTTAAGAGGCCTTACAAGGAAAAATCGAAAAATTTCTTAAATATTCCGCCATTTTGTCATTCAACAATAAAGCATGTCTAGTTTACTAGCGTCTTTGTTTTGTTTTTATTTCAGGCACCCTAGCGAACTGTATGATGTCAGCATTTGAGGCACATTTTTTGGCGTCTTTGGAGACAGCGCATAACTTGGTCGCCTGTAGTTATTTTTGTAGGAAAAAGATTATTTTACACGGTTCATTTATAGGTAAATACGTCCATAAAGTTTAAAAAAATTCTACGGAATACTTTTCTTAAAAAAAAATCCCAAAAATGACCTAAATTTTAGGCGGTCACACTGATAAGTTCCCTTAAACGAACGGCGACTCGATCCTTAGCGTTCGATACGTTTCTTTCAATCGCGATGCGACGTTGTTCCCGCGATCTCGTTTGTTTCTCCTTTAAATACCTAATCGTCAGTGGGTAAAAGTTAAATTACACTGAAAGAAGACTCGATCGGTCGATCGTTCGAAGAACGTCGCGCGAATTCTCACTGAGATAGAGTCACAAAGGCATCGTGATTACGATTACGCTACATATGAAAAATAATCGGAACGACGCGTCTTACGCTCGAAGGCATTTCTAGAGTCGACCATCGTTACTCACTGGATATGGACACAATACCATTGCGCTCTATCCGCTGTACCGCTAATACTTACGATTAATCGCGAAGCGTTCGCCTCGCGATACTTCACTCCGTCATTCAGCCGTCGACGCGGTCCTTAAGGACATCGATTTGCATGGGGATCAGAGAGACGCGAGGGCACGCATTAACACGGTTTCCAAAATGGGAACTAGTTTTAAGTAAAGCTTTCCGAGCGTTCGTACAATTTTGAACGGATTCTCACAGACAGAGACGATTGAACGTGAGAAATCGTACGACACTGGCTCGTCACCGACGAATCTTTCAGAAATTCTTCTAATCCAGATCGTTTCAACGACAAAACTTTCGCAGATCGTAGAAGCTCGCGTCGTCTTCGACGTTTAAAATCGAGTGCTTCTCGTTTTATCGGTGAAACGATCCTTGACGAATTTAGGTCGACGAGCCAGATCGAAAAACAAGGAATCTAAAACCAGCGTATTGCACAGAGACCGATTCAGACGAAGCGAAAGCTCGCTTTCTGCACAATATACTTCTAGACGGTTAATCACCGAGACGTTTGTGTATGTACATCGGAAATCGAGCCGAGCGTTCGATATTAAAGATTCGCTGAACGTGTGTTCACGCGCGTCCGACTCGCTAGTCGGGATACCTACTCGCCATACTGCTGCGTTCGTAGAGTACGAACGACGCTCTCAAACACGTACCTACTGTGTACTTCAAACGCCGGATCATAGTTCGAGGGTAGAATTACAATAGTCTAGTAGGTATGTATAGTATAATAAGGAACGACGATAGACCGCCTTTTTAAGAACTAATTGGTGTTCGTACGTTGATCCCCATTTTCATTTTGGTACCGAGTTTAAATGATTCATTCCCCCCGATCGTGTTTATCGAATACCTTGTTTCATCCGACTTCCGCTTCGCCACGTTTCGCTCGGTCAGTGTTGCTCAAGATCAAGTAACGTCGCATACACCCGACTCGTCGACCAATCCCCGGCAGAATGATAACGCGTATGACAAATCTATTTCTGTATACGTGCAAGTAGAATAAATCTGTTAAAACCAATTTGTGACACACGTTATTATTTTGCCCAAGAGTCGAACTCTGCCGCACGAAAGGGGTGTTACTCGTCGACTGGATGAAGTGTCCGGTGATATACGTTAACCCTTTGCACTCCGAATTTTGTTTCAATTTCGTTCCCAGCAGCTCCCAACGCTTTTATTTACGCTGTTTTATTTGAAATTTACTTTGATTAATAAATGAGGCAATTTAAATAAATAAAGGAAGAAACAAATTCACTTAAATACCAGTTTTATTCACACTATTGTTGTATTTTGTAATTTTCAAGTGTATGATATCTCTTGAAACAATTTCCAGGATGCAATCCTGGTTTTCTTTCGCACGTTTCATCTATTGATTTGGACACGAGAGAATGTCGTGTGGGATTCGACAAAGGAGCTCCTGAGATAAAAACTGATGTCGAGTCTAATAGGAGGATAAAGAAGGAAAGCAGGAGTGCAAAGGGTTAAATCTCAGAATCGATCTTTACTCCGTTAGTTCTCATATAAATCTCGAGAATCAGCGATATTAAAGTAGATACTATTGGCACAATTCTCTGAAATGTGTTCCGAATTTCAATCGCACGAATATCTATACAGCTCAATTGGGTCGATCCCGAGAATCGGACTCGTTCGACCGAATGTATTTTCCAAAAGTTCGCGCGCCAAGTCGGTTTCAACGGTTCGCTAATTTTTTCCTCTTTTATTCGCGGTTTTATCGGTGTCCAGTGTCTATGTCCAAGCGAGGACGTTCGACGAATGTTGGACGTAGGAAAAGAACAGGTTCACGATGAAACGTTTCGAGGCAATAGCCGCGATTTTCTTCGAACCGCGCGTTTGCGTCCGAGGATGATAAACGTCATCGTGCGTTAAACACAGAAAATATAGGTCATCTGTATATACAATTGTTAATTATACGTGGGTATATTAACGCGAGATTCCTTCTTAGGGAACGATATGTGTCGTGGTATCCTAAGGACAAGCGAAGGAAAGAAACACGAATTGGATACCAGCAGAGTCGGATAGAACCCCGTTCGATGAGATTCAACAAATATTGAATCAATAAAATATTAGACCGGGGCATATGAAACGTTTCATGCTTTTTTTTTTCTTCACCTACCATCTACTATTATAATATATTTAATTCGATTTTATAATGTACAACAATGATTTAGAACCGGCAAATTATTTCCGATGAAATATGTATGACGGTCGACTACGTGTTTGAAGGAAACAACGTTTCGTATGCACCTAATAATATTTGACGCGCCGACGACGTCGATCGCGAATAATAAAGCGCTTCTTCGAGTTCGGTTCATCCGCTCGACTACACAGCCATCCGAATAATCGTTCGAACGTCAAAGTTACACGAACGACGACCATAATAATAAATATCGATCGTATCGGGTCGCGATGCACGAAACCTCCGAACGGTTTTCATTTATTTTTGATCATATTTCACGTATACATATGTATGTCTGAAGAGAAAACAAATATTGAAATTGTACGAGTAAAAATAAAACCGAGCCAGAAGAGGTGATGAAAGTCTCGTCGAATGACTTCGAATATTAATCATTGCATTTTTGGCTGTAATACGATACGACCCAAATTTCAGAACGAACTGAAATTTTTAGCGAGGAAGCGAGGAAGAACGAATAAAAACCCTGAATGTAAAATTTTAGCCAAGGTCTTTATTAGTTTTTGAGATATTAGTAAAAAAAACCCTCTATGGAGCTCATTGTGTTTTGATTGATTCATTTGTTTTTTAAATTGTGTGTGTCGTTCCATCATTTCCGAAACGAAACCTTGCGATTGGATCGCTAAGAACTCCGTCGAGGGCTGATTACGATTATAATAAAAATGAAGTAAAAGTACGGTCTGCAGGTGAGAGCTAAGACAGTCCGAAGCCAACACATACATATAGGAGAAGATTTCAAGGTTCAGCATGTTGTACACCAACGATTCCCTATCTTCTATTTTCTATACCGAAACTTCCTAATCCTATGATTTCACTCTTTGACTACTTGTAAACTTCGCGCTATCTTCGAACTCTGTCTTAGCTGCGTCACTTTTAAACCTCCCTCGCCGCATCGTCCTCAAACTCTGACCCTGATATTCCTATCCTTACAAATTCTAATCCTCACCACTTAAACCTGGAACGTATATTTCAGCTCGCTTTCCCTTAATTCACTGCATTTTGTTCCCGAGCTCTTACACGACAACTCACTCGGGATAAAACCGTGTTCTTCGTGTCACCGCATAAGTCGTATTATTCTTAATAAAGATTAAATCAGCGGAATGCAACAAGGTTTTTTCATCCCCTCTCCATCCATTAAAAGTTCCAGTTCGTTCTGAAATTTGGGTCGCATCGTACCACGTCCACATTTCCATCGACTAAACGCGACCGTCGAAAAATATATTTCTGTCGCATCGCGCATTTCGTCCCGATACGATTACCACATGCAGCGTACCGAACTATAGAAGAGATTCGAATTTACGGACCGACGATCTTAACTTAGCGTAACGATTTTTCGTTAAACGATTAAAAAGATTGTGTCCAACTCTACGGACGCTAAGTATTCGCTAAAGCTTCGCGTTCTCCGGTCTCGAAAAAAAACGACGCAGAGACGGAGGGTAAAACTACGTAGAGCAGAGCAGCGACGAGATTGTTATAACGCTAAGGATAGTTTATTACATATTCTGGGAATACCTACAAGTGGAACGTAGAAAAATATAAAATAAAAACGAGAAGTCCTAGAAAGTTTAGGTTCCGATTAAGCTACCGTTTAATTTAATCGCATGATCAAATCGTTTCATTCTAATAACCACTAAACCCCTCTCGATAATTTGGTTCCTTCTTCTCGGGCCCGTTTCGTGACGTTCCACGTCCTCGAAGTCCCGCGGATACGAATGAGCAAAAAGTCGTTCGCGCGCGTCGCGTCGACTCGTTCGCTTTTACGCAACGTTTAAATTCGTCGACCGAGGAAGGAGACGCGCGATTTTACGGTAGGAGTCTCACGTAACGATCGATTCAAAATATACTATATATAATGTGACGTGTGTACCGATATTCGTGGTCGACCGAGACGTGTTTGACTCGCTCCCTGCGACCGACACGCGTGCAAATACATCTACTATTCGTATGTATATATGTATATAGTGTCTGTAAGTAATGTAATAATTTAATGTACACTTTCGTAAAAAGCGACCTCGAGGGTTCGACGAGAGAGACTGGAGAGCAGCTTAACGACTAATAGTAATAATATAATAAATATACGTGCTCGACGTTGGCCGTCGATCAAATAAATATCGATTTATCACGTGCGACTTACGCATAGAGAGCGAAACGTATCGGCGATCTTCTCGTTGGCTGGTCCGTCGGAGAGAGAGAGGATCTACTCGGACTCGCCGGTTCAAGCCCTACCAATTACGGCCTGAGGTCAAATGGCGTTCTCCATTTCTTCTGTTGCCAGCTGGAACTGCTCTTGACCTATTTATCAATGAAGAGCGCGTGGATATCATTTAACGATCCATCGAAACCCGTTTCGACTCGACGAGAGCTCCGACAATGGATCGGAATCGAATTGTCCACCGAAACATGTCTTTCTACTAGAAAACAGTTGCCAGTACACTTCTTTCCGATCCTTCGTCTACTTCTCGATGTCTATCGTTTTTTTTATGTACGAAATGCGACAGGATGCGAAAAAGAATCGTCGAGTCGACGATTTAAAAATTACTACAACGATTCATCGAACGTTCTATTAAATACAGTACGAATTTTTATTATAACGTTTACGACCGTACGATGCGAACAGTTCAATCGGATTATTTGAATCGTCAAAAAATGTGAGACACTATATTGAATATGGAGAAAATGGAGTGGAGAAAAATGTGAAAGAGCTCACTGTATAAATACGCCGCGAGATCACGGTCCTCCGCTTGCAGGGCGAGATCGCGAGGCGTGTTGCCGTGTCGATCCTTGATGATCAAAGTAGCACCGCCAGCCACTAACATGCAGCAAATGGAACGGTGCTTGTATTGAGCCGCTTTGTGCAAAGCGGTCTGACCTCTGCAATTAGAAGGTACAAGCCTTTCCTTTTTATTTGCTCTTCTATTCGCTCCAGGAATAAATTCCCTCCTGCCCGGCCACCCGTGTACTTTGATCGCCGTTGAACCTCGTCGTAAACAAACTTCGCGGACAAAAAAGTTTTCCGATCTGCGCCGGCTCGGAAGCTCTGCACGAAGATCGAATTAAATCTTGTGCCTCGAAAACCTTTTTGCTATTCGCGATACGCTCCGGTTCTTTTTTCTTTTTCCGCGTCGAGCCACTCGATCGGAATGAAAATCATTCTGCCATAAATCGATTCGCCGCGTTTCACCTCTCATAAAATACGCGTTTCACCGCTAGGAATCGCTTCTGACCCACCGTCTTTTTCGAAGCTACCAACGATCATTTCTCGAGAATATAAAATTACAATTTAATCCCGGCAAAAGCATTCGCCCCGCGAGGCGAACGGCTCGAGTTCTGGAATTCAACGAAGCTTACTTGTCGTTGTCGATCATGTCGAGAAGACTCGATGGTGCGCAAGCGATCAGATATCGGACGATGTCCTTGCGACCGAATCTCGCGGCTAGATGGAGAGCGGTCTGACCGGTGGAGTCGATGGACAGAAGGGAGTATCCTTTCTCGTGGAGCTCCTTCAACGCCTGGAGATCGCCGATCTTGGCCGATTTCAATATACCGTCGTTGGGCTTGTCCAGCAGTCCTGTGTTGAAGGTGTGCACCTCCGAACTCAGGCCGAAAAGTCTATCCCGCGGACTGAAACAAGATCATCTCTATCTTTTAATCCTTTCTAATGGCTTGGATAAAACGTAAGTCACAACTTTCGTAAATGGATCGATGCTTTATACTGCTATTGTACGAAGGTCTATTTACCCGTAAAATTAAATAATTAAAATGACAAGGACGACTCACCTAATGAAGGTGAGTGGAAGTTGATGTTGCGAGTGTGCGACAGCCGACGAGGAGATCGATTTCGAGGAACTGTTTTGCTTGATCGGTTCTTCGTATGATGTCGGGTTCTCTACTCTTTTAGGGATCGGGGGCTCGTTAGACGGTGCCTTGCTCACCGATCCGAGAGATTTTCCGTTCTGCGCAACTTTCGTTTCAGGCGACTCCGAAACATGCTGATGCGCCTTTGAATTTTCCTTAGGCGTCTCTTCTGTCATGGTTGCGATTGGCTTCGGTCGCTCTTCGCTATATCACACGTTCTTTCTATTAATCTAATGATACGATTCCATTACCATTACAATTATCATGGACACACGGGCGAGGTGATGTTAAAAGGCTTCAGAGGCTACCAGATATAATAACCTTGCAGCCTCGTCTGTTACAAGAACTACTCGACCGTTTAAACGACTATCAACAAACAATACGTATGCGTACTGTATCGAGGAAAAAAAAACCAAAGCGAGAACGAGAAGAACGACGAACAAGAATGCGTAGTAAAGACGAAAGAACAACGTCGAATTCCAATACTAATTTGCTGAATCTTAACTTATCGTTACGAAAAGTTACGCGTTAACAAGAATAAGCAGATGGTAGTACAATCACAGCGAGTCTACGGTAAACGAACGACGTACTACATAATTCCTGATCAAGCGAACGAAACCAAGTACCTCGGAGATGGATGGGCCGTTTCCGGTTCTTGACTTGTGACTACCTTCGTTTCCTCGGGCTCGACCGATTGACTAGTAGCGCTCTCCTCGAGGACGTAGACCGCCTCGACGGCTACGTCCGTCACGTAATGAAGTTGCTCTTGAGCTCTGTCGATCCTGAAGAATCGCTCCGCGGTACAGGCTGCGAATCAATTCCGACGATAATACCGAGTAATTTGGGTCGTAAGTTAAATCGTCAGCTTCCGCCCCTCACCGATCGTCTTAATCTCAATTCAGTATTTTCACAGTCATGTATAATTTTATAAACACGTTTTGGTAGCTACGCATGTTCTTTAAACATAACCGTGATTACGAAAAAAAAAATTATTTATGCGACGCCGCAATATTTTTTCGAAGTGAAATTAATTGATTTCGTAATCACTTTAGAAAAAATGAACTATTTGTGATACCAATGTAGGAGTTTCTTTTGTATTTTAAGAACGATAATGTTCATTTCACTTTTGATATTCTCTGGGTCTCTGGACAGACTGAATTTTTTTACATATTCTTTTATAAATGCAATACATGGGAGCACTCACAGTCGAGGAAGCAACAAGCGTCCATGTTGTAATCTTTCGCGAGGTATTTTCTGAGGGATTCTAGATCGGTGGTGGCGTCGAGGTCGAGCGGGTCGGCGATCCACGTGGTCGCCGACTTCTTCAGCATGTCCTTGTCGTGGTGATACCTCTCGTAATCCGACATCTTGATCCTCATCACCGGCAGCTTTAATCTTTCCAGCTTTACATCCTGCTGCGGTTTGCTCGTGCTCCTACGCTTCGCCAACATCGTCGCCTTGTTCAACAGTTTCATGTTTATGATCGACGGTAGCAACCGGCAAGCCTCGCCATCGACCTGGCGAAACGAATAACGTCTCTTTTTGGAGTGACAAATTTTACGCGTTACGAGGCGATGCAACGGAAGACAGAGGACGCGTCTTCGTCCATTTTGTGCAAAAAGTATTTTATAAAACTAAAAGGCGAGGGTGAGAAAGGGAAGCGAGAGCTAGAAACGCTATGGCAATAGAAGATTTCGAAAAAAATTGATTGGGTAGTAAGTACTAAAGGTACTACTGTAGATTACCGAAGAGAAATCGTCTCTCGGTTTAATGTACGACGGATAGAAATGCGAAAGAAAAAATACGCACGGAAAGCAGACTAATAATGCGTTTTAAAACCGTGCGTGTTTGAGATGCTTCATCAGAGTTGTTATTCAGCGCTGAAAGGCTCGAAGACGTTCTCACGTCAAAAAAAATGAATGAGAGATTACCTGCATCGGGATGGTCCTCGTGGTCACCAGCTTGGCCGAACTGCACTGGGAGATGCAGGTGCCGTGTCCACCAGCCTGAAGAAGCGGGAGCTGATAGGTCGTCAAACCGACGACTTCGATCAAGCCGTCCTCCGTGGTCGGCTCCTTAGTGCCGCTGGCCGCACCCCACGGATGCGTTCCGCCGCCGTACGAGGCGATGTTCAAGAAGACGATCGCGTGAACGCGATGCTCCTTCAGCTTCGGCGTCAAATCGTTCCCGTCGCATTCCAGCGTCACGAATTCCGAGAGGTCTTTCCATTTTCGTCGCACTAGATCCTTCCCACCCATCTGACCGTAAAACATTTTGTTCCGCAGCCGCGAGTTGAATCTCTCTGGATGCGCCTCTGCAATTCAATTCTCTCAATTATTCTCGCTTCGCAGATTTTCATCCCGGAATCCATGTCGACCATTGGTCACTGCAATTTCCGTGCAATTGCTCGCATTTTAATCGTTCTTCAGCATCATTCATTTCGTTTCACTGCGATAATTGTACCAACGATTCGACCCCCGAAACGTTCGTCATCGCTTATCTCTGCTCTGGAACGTATACACGCGGTGTTTACTCGTGTATACGAGCACGGACTGAACGGTTTAATCGCGACTTTCCAAATAATAGCTATCCCGTTTCGTAGAAAAATATTTGCCCCGCAACAGGTTACGGGAAACGAGGATATTTCCGCGTTCAACGATGCGAGCTTCCTAAATAATTGAAACGGACTGTTGCGCGCAGCGAGGAGACACATCCCAAATGAGGTCCAAGTAATGGATAACGATTCGGGACCCAAATTGCCGCAGGACGCCGATAAGATCGATTGGTGACGGTCATTATTAGACTGCGGATTTTATACACTTGTAGCAAAATTAAAAGACAAACAATACATACAGTGGGCAAAAGTGTGTAAAGCATGAACACGAGAACGCGTAACAGGATCGAAGGAAATTCTTACTAAAAATCGATATACCGCAAGTTTTATTTGACATAAAAATCCGCAGTCTAATCGTTATATAAAAAATTTTATGTCAGTCATTTGAGATACGTAACGGAGAGTTAGACTGACCTCGGGCCTCGTGGAATTCTAGGGCGATGTGGGCGTCGACGCCGAGGGAGAAGTAATTATTGACGACGTTCAAAGGTAGATTCTCCTTGCCCTTGCCGTTATCCTCGTCGCCCTGCGCGTCCGGGTTCCTCTCGACGATCAGCTGCCACCTGTCCAGCAGTATCGCCTCGCTCTCCCCGATGTTGGTCAAGATCTTGCCGATCGGCTCGTCCGTGTAACCGCCGCCCCATCCCAGAGCTCGGGCCAAGTCGTTCCCGGTTCCCAGGGGAAGCACGCCTACCGCCGGCGGAGGAGACGCGCCGATCTGGTCCAGAATCGACAACACCCAGCCGACCGTACCGTCGCCGCCGCACGCCAGAACCCGAAGATTAGGAACGTTCTTAAATAATTCTAATCTGAAAATTAGAAAATAATTCTCCTTCGATTCGTTTTTATTGAAAACGTCCCTCGTTATCTGCATTCGTCGCGCGTTTTCTCGACATGTGTATCGTTATACACGTATATAAAAACGATCCGAGCGGATCGAAGCTCTCCTCTTTATATTCGTAGCGCATCTATAAAGGAATTCCAATAGACAACGGTAATTCCAAACAATCGGCGAACACTTTTTCAATGGTTTACTCTCGTCTCGACGAACGTCCTAATTACCTACAGCAGAACAACCGACAGACCGGTTCGTTGCAAAAATACAGAGAGACAGAGAGAGAGAGTTTCATCGGTGAACAGGTCCTCAAAGAAACTTTTATTAACCGTCTACTGTACGTAGTTACGGTAACACTCGCAGTCGCATTGTTTATAGTTTCTATCGTCGAGAATTCGGTCGAACGGAACGCTCCAACTTCCGAATAAACTTCCCGTAGGAAGTTTCGATAATACCCGTACAGCGACATCCTTTATTCCTCGCGGCTCACCTTTTACCAGGTCACTTCCTGGCTACCAGCCAGGCCGTAGAACTTTAATTAAACCTCCCCTCTTCTTCGTTTATCATACTTTCCGATATCCTCCTGCCTACCGTTTAATCCAGCGAACCCATTCATCTCTCATTTGACTTCCATTCGATTACCCCAATTGCTCGTCAAATTCTTTCTACTTCTTTTAGTTATCATTGTAATCATAAATATGAGAGATCGTGTCATATTTTAAACGGCGTTATAAAAAGGTCTGTTTTCCTATATAATTAGCACGTTTCGTGCCACGTGTGCCACCGATGGTACGCTATTAAACTTTCCATTCAGGTCGCGTCTACCACCGGTGATACACCGTGACATATTTATTTAATGCGCTAAGAACACGTATTTCATAACAAGTTCAAAACTGTAAGGCCACGTGCACCACGGATGGTATACGATGTGATATTCTATACTAACTCTATACAAGCTGATCACTTACGGATTGATGAAGAGTAATGAAATATTTTATTACGACATATATCAAAATAAAACGTCAAAATGGCCTGAACGAGGAATCGGACGAAAACGGCTCGGCACGAAACGTGTTAAATAAATAAATAAGTAAAAATTCTGTCTGTTCGATTCGCGCAAATCACTTTCATCGGGTGTCTTAGACGTCTATTCTCCGAGAATCGGGATTACGAAAGACAAACGCGAAAGGTCAGAGACCATCGTATAAAAATAATGCCTTACCCCATTTTTGGGCCGCCTTGCGTCAGATCGAAGACCTGTCTCGGATTCAACAGCCACTGGAACTTCTGTAGCAGCTTCGCTCCCTGATTGCCGCCCGATTTCGGGTTGATGAAAACTAGCACCGGTTTCACGGATGCCGTGGGTATGGGCTTCACTACCCACAACCTCCCCTGGTCTTTGTCCTGTTCCTTCTCCTTCTCCTTCTCTTTGGACTTTTTCCTGTTCGAGGCGGTGCCCGCGCCGCTGCCGGACTTTTTCTTCCTCGGTGATTTCCTCAGGCTGCTCTTGAAACTACCTATTAGAAAAACAGAAAATTTCAAATCCGTTGGTTGAAAATAAAACAGCAATAGACCGTAGGTTACGCTATATGTGGAACACAATTTTTTTTGTTTTCGATACCCACTACATGATTCGTATAGGATTTCTCATGCCAAAAACGAATCCGAAGATAGAATTGCTGTATCACGTATTACTTCTGAAAAACAGTGGCTATTGTAGAGAAACACGATTTTGGGGAAAATGAAATATGTTAAGGAACGCGATAGAGCAATTCCGCTTACGGATTTCTTTTTAGTGTGAGAAACTCTATAAGAATCACGTATATAGTGGATATTGCAAAGAATGAAAAGAGTTTCTTCCTATTGAAGCGTGTCATCGACGACGTACCTTTCCTCGGTAGTTTGACGATCCATGAGGGCGGAACGATAATCGAGGAATGCGTGCCCAGCTCGCAATTCTCGCCGATCTTCTGGACGTTGAAGCAGGCCTCCTTGTTGTGATACGCCAGCTTGCACCAGCTGCAGCTCACCGCGACTATCTCCTTCGAGGAGAAGCTCAGCTTCGATTGGAACGACTTCCCGCAGTTGGCGCACTTTCCTTTTTGGGAGCGACGATGCACCCAGTGGTGGTGGGTGCTCGTCTGTTCCCGATATTGTCGGACCCCGACGTCGCGGAAGCTCGACTTGCAAGCGAAATTCAGGTTGGTCGCGCAGACCGAGTGGGCCACCACTCGACAGGCCGCGCACTTCATCCGGGGTCCGTGTTTCTGAAAAAAGAATGGATCCGTCTGTTAATAATACGCTTCGGTGGTTCGCTTCGAAATAAGCAAATAGAGTTAATAGACTGATTGTTACTAATCGATCGATTTTGCAACGATTTATATAGACAGTTCAGACAATGCAGTTTTTTCATGTCAATAAGCGAAAGCAGTGATCACATATTTTACTACGTTTTTATTAGCTCGCTTTCTTGTCCATCTGTTCGGTACAAATTTTGCAATTGATTTTAAACTAGCTTCCCGATAAGCTAGAGACTCGAAATTTTGAACATAGCTTAGAACTGAATAAAAATGCAATATTAAAAAGCAAAAAATAATTAGTTAAATAAAAGAAAAGTAACGTTTCCAAGCTGAAATGGAACCTTGGAAACAGTACCAAGCGAAGAACTGCGATGTAGAATGAGAATCTCTGCATCTTAAATTGTACGTAAACCTTTCAATAATTTAATGTATGGATTAATAAATGTTCAGATGAATTAAGTGAAATATATGATACAATATTACCAGAATAAAAGTCTGATTAATAAATAAATGCCAACATTTGCTTCCATTTGCATCCGTTTATTAATTAGACTTTTATTCCAGCAAAACTGAAAGCAGCGTTCAAATATTTCAATATTTTAATCATACTTCATGATTGCAAATTCATCAACGTACGTACGAATTCGAAAACATGTATTCCTTTCCGTCATTATTGATTCGTAAAACTACCAAATCGGTCGAAACTCGCATGCGTCCGAACGGACTGTTTGAAGTTGAAAATCAATATTAAAGCTAAGTGCTCTGTAAAGTGATAAACCAAAAAAGAGAAGAACATTTGCTCAACGATGGTCGTGCGTAGTACCGGGGTACCTTTTAGAGGACTGAAACACACAGGTTTCTGCCGTTTCATAAATTCTTCCAAGCGACCGCCTCGCGTATACGCTAACCACCCTGACTTCCCCGAGCGCTTGTCGCATTATTTTTAAGCGGAACAGGAATGTTCGCTCTGCGAAATTGCGCCCTCCTCGACGAGCCAAAAGATGTCCGTCCGTGGGCGATATTACCGTACAATTTCGAAGTTAAATACGTACCGAGTTTTGTTTCATCGTTGTTAATTAAGAAGCCGTTTCATCGGGCACCGAGCGGAAAAAACCGTTTGAATTATTCATCGCATCGAGATAAATTCAGCGCGAAAAGTGGTTTTATAATATTACAGCAGCAGAAGTCTAATTACGTATTTATCGAACAGACCGACGCGAGATACGCGCGGGGAGAAATGTCGCGGCCGGAACACGCGATCGCACGGACGTTTGCGTCACGTCGTAAGGAATCAACCGGGCATTTGGCGATATTTAAAATATCGACAGAGCGAATTAGCGTACGATCGCAACGGCACCTTTCTCGCCTTTGATCGTCGACGAGGGGCGTTTCGCTTCGCATTTTCCGTTGTACGCGGAATCGGCACGAGAATAAAAAGCATCGACGGCAAAGTAGCCGAGTAAAAAGAGATGCAGCACACGAAATCGGATTAAACGGTGTGCGAAAAGCGACGGCGCCTCGTTAGCGGGTCTTTAATGGCATAATCGATAAAAATTACGGCTAGGAGTACGAATATAATCTTGGCATTCGCACATTCCAAGTCGGTCTTCCTCTCTCGCGGCAATAAATACTACGGGAGGTATAAAAAAAAAGGTGGAAAGGTATCGGTCTTTTATACGAAATTTACGTTCGAACGGTTTCCTCTTCCGACCGCAAGTCGCTTGTTAAAACGTATCGCCCGCCCGTACCACGTTTTATGGAAAGATAAACGTCGGTCTCGGCCGTCCGCTTGTATTTTATTCTCTAAATAAATATGTATGTATGTATGTATGTACATGCGTAGAATCGCGCTGGTAGATTCATTTATTCTTGTAGATTTAGAATTAAATTATGTGATACAGTGTGAGAACACAGACCTATGTACAACTAATAACAATGAATCTGAACCACCTCGGGCTTGTGTTAATTTCTCCTAGAGGGACAAAATTCAAAACGAGTAATAAATCTACGTCTTGTTTTTTCAATGCTCGATCTGGCATCGATACCGTTGGATTTCGCACATTATCACCATCTACATTAAAATTCTTTTTATTCTGAGACGACGAAATTATGTAAAAATTATAAACCAATCTCCTGTTCAATTGCCTTACGAAAGTTATCTTTCAAACATTTTCTGGTCTTCAGTTTCCTATGCTCATGAATCTTCCATCATGCTCTTTGCTTACAAAATCCAACAGTATCGATGCCAGATCGAGCATTGAAAAAACAAGACGTAGATTTATTACTCGTTTTGAATTTTATCCCCCTGAGGGAAATTAACACAAGCCCGCGCTGGCCCGGATTCATTGTTACTAGATATAAAATACGCTCTCGATGTTTGATGCGTGGTGAAAAAACTGTTGCCATTGTCTATCGCTTTGTACATTTTGAACACGTATTTCTTTCATCTGAAAAAGATTTCGCGAACCGAATCGTTATGAGCGGCGCGTACCGTAGCGACAGCTTTTTCGTTCGGATTTACGCCCTGTCAATTATGTACTCCGTTTTAGTCGACGCGTGAGCCAGGAGTTTTCCAGGAATAAAGAGCACGTAACTGCGGCAGCCGCTTTATGAAAAACGTGGCTGCTGATCGGACGCGCTGATTGCAGGGAACGCGGAATCGATTAACGAACGCGCCACGCCAAGTGGCAAATTACTTGCGCGTTGCACGCGCATCGACAGTGCAACGTTTGAACCGGAAGCTTTTCACGGCAGAGCGTCGGCTTCCACGAAGAAATTTGACAAGAGTTTACGCGTTAGAAACTAGATAGTATACCGCAGATTTTCGTTTGCATTTGTACGGAATTCTAAATTCACAGCAAAATAATGCATACAAGTTTGTAGTTTTTTATTAACGTTTCAATAGCTGATAAAGACCCATGGCTAAAATTTTACATTCAGAGTTCTTTACCCGTTCTTCCCGTCCCCTAAAAATGTCAGTTCATTCTGATGTTTGGGTCTATTACGGAAATTGAACCGTCTACCGGCTACTAAAGGAAAACGAACCCCCGCTTCGGGGTGAACAGACGTAAAACGTGTAAACCGCATCATCCCGTTCGCCAGATTTCAAACGATTTAAAAGCTTGGTCGGTTCCCCCATTGTCCGAAGCCCGGCCGGAACGATCAAAGAGACGAACGATATTCGGGAACTGACCAGCTTCGACGACTAGATACTAAATCTATTACCTCGCCTCAAAAGTCTCGTTTGCTTTATAATAATAAATGACTATTGCGTCACGTTACGAAGTTATCTACGTTTCATTCTTCCCTATTAACTTTTTACATTTTACTGGAAGTAACGTGATCCATCTTTTTGAAACTTCGCAAGTCCGATAACTAAATATTACTCTATGTCAGTGATTTTAAACCACTGTTCCGCCACTGCCAGGCAGTAATTTCAAAACATTCCGAAGAATCAATTAACTCGTTCTGGATTAAATCTTAGATACGATTATCAGACAATATCACAAAAAGCTTTAAGTGTGTTATTATAAATGTTTCACATCTCATATGTGCGAATTCGGATTTTCGGCTTTGACCAACATAAAAACGAAAAGAAGATCCAGACTTTTAAATCTGGATCACGAAATGAGAGTAGATTATCATTTTTGCGTCCAAATATATATAAATGAAGTTACCAAAAAGCACCAAGCCTAAATTTCGCGTTTAATATAATTGGCAATTTATCATTGAATAAATATTATCTTTACTCTGTAATGCAATTTTCATTTTATTTCTCATTGAAAGTTATTATTCTATGCT